>NC_031993.1:51117094-51136824 GCF_001879085.1 Nicotiana attenuata
GATTTATGACTTAGGAGTGTGATCGGAAGTGATTTTGGAGGTCCGGTGTAGAATTAGGCTTGAATTGGCGAAGTTAGTATTTTGCCGAATTCCGGTTGATAGGTGAGATTTTGACCCGAGGGTCGGAATGGAATTCCGAGAGTTGCTATAGATTCGTTAAGTGATTTGGGATGTGTGTGTAAAGTTTCAGGTCATTCGGACGTCGTTTAGTTGGGTTTTTGATCGAATGCGAGTTTCGGGAGTTTTAAAAGAACTTAGGCTTGAATCCGATGTAAATTGATGATTTTGGTGTTGGTTGAGGTGTTTTGATGATTGGACCAAGTTTGAATGATGTTTTAGGATGGGTTGTCACTTTTGGTTGAGGTCCCGGGGGCCTCGGGGTGATTTCGGATGGCTTTCGGAATGAATTTTGGACTTGTGTTGTTTCAGAGATTTGCTGGTTCTGGTATTTCCGCATCTGCGGAAAAGGGGCCGCAGATGCGGTGAGGGAGTCGCAGGTGCGAATTCTTGGTCTTGGGAGGACTTGCGCAGAAGCGGATGGTCGTCCGCATATGCGGCATTCGTAGAAGCGGATATGGACCGCAGAAGCGGACCTGAGCGCAGCAGTATAATTCCGCAGAAGCGGGAGAAGTACCGCAGAAGCGGTGCAGAAGCGGAAATGAGGCCTGGGCAGAAAGGTTTAAAAATAACATTTCATCCGTGAACCCAAACCCATTTTCCACCATTTTTGAGCATTTTGGGAGCTACTTGGGAGCATTTGAAGAGGGATTCGAAGGAGATTGACTGGAGGTAAGTTCTATGAGTTAAAAACACGATTATATTGGTGAATTAACCTTGAAATTCTTGAGAATTTAGCTAAATTGGAAGAGACTAGGGCTTGGGATTTTAAGATTTTAAATTGGAATTTCAGGGGCCATTTGTGGTCCGAATTGAGAGTTTTTGGTATGTATAGACTCGTGGCGAGATAAGGAATCCGGTGATGTTAATTTTCTGATTTTTCGGGACCCAAAAATGCTACTGAACTCAGCCAGAACTCACACTTGGAGAACTTGGCATATAACTGACTATCCCTCAGAGTCTGGAGAACCACTCTAAGGTGCTGCTCGTGCTCCTCCTGGCTGCAGGAGTACACCGAAAATATCATCAATAAAGACTATCACGAACCTGTCCAAATATGGCCTGAATACTCGGTTCATCAACTCCATGAATGCTGCTGGGGCATTGGTCAACCCAAACGACATGACCAAGAACTCGTAATGCCCGTACCGAGTACGGAAAGCTGTCTTANGGGATTCCGAGAGTTGCTGTAGCTTCGTTATGTGATTTGGGATATGCGCGTAAAATTTCAGGTCATTCGGACGTCGTTTGGTTGGGATTTTGATCAAATGCGTGTTTCGAAAGTTTTTGGGAACTTAGGCTTGAATCCGATGTAATTTGAGGGTTTTGGTGTTATTTGTGGTATTTTGATGATTGGAACAAGTTTGAATGATGTTTTAAGATGGATTGGCACTTTTGGTTGAGGTCCCGGGGACCTCGGGGTGATTTCGGATAGCCATCGGGATGGATTTTAGAGTTGTGAAATTTCTGGTTTGCTGATATCTGGTATTTCCGCATCTGCGGAAAAGGGGCCGCATATGCGGTTCCGCAGATGCGAGGGGCTGGTCGCAGGTGCGAATTCTTGGACATGGGAGAACTTCCGCAGAAGCGGATGGTGGTCCGCACATGCGGTTTCCGCAGGAGCAGATATGGACCGCAGAAGCGGACCTGAGCGCAGCAGTATAATTCCGCAGAAGCGGGAGAAGTACCGCAGAAGCGGTAGAAGTGTCGCAGAAGCGGAAATGAGGCCTGGGCAGAAGGGTTTAAAATAACATTTCATCCGCAAACCCAAACCCATTTTCCACCATTTTTGAGCATTTTGGGAGCTACTTCGGAGCATTTGAAGAGGGATTCGAAGGAGATTGACTGGAGATAAGTTTTATGAGTTAAAAACACGATTATATTGTGGAATTATCCTTGAAATTCTTGAGAATTTAGCTAAATTGGAAGAGACTAGGGCTTGAGATTTTAAGATTTTAAATTGGTGTTTGAGGGGCCATTTGTGGTCCGAATTGAGAGTTTTTGGTATGTATAGACTCGTGGCGAGATAAGGAATCCGGTGATGTTAATTTTCTGATTTTCTGAGAAGTGGGCCCGGGGCTCGGGTTTTGCAAATTTCGTGATTTTCGACGTTTTTCGATTCTTCTCGATTGGGTTATGTTCCCCTAGCCTATTATGACGTATTCGTTCTGGTTTTGGATAGATTCGACGCGCGTGGAGGCCGAATTGAGGGGCAAAGGCATCGCGAGCTAGAGGTTTCGCCGCTTCGAGGTGAGTAATGATTGTAAATGATATCCTGAGGGTTTGAAACCCCCGATTGCACATCATAGTGCTATATTGAGGTGACTTGCACGCCGGATAGCGAGCGTGGGGTAGAGCACCATTGGGGATTGTGACTTGATCCGTCCCGATTGATTATTTTACCGCGTATTTGACTGAAACTTATTTGTTATTATCATGATTTGGGCTGATTGCCATATTTGGGCTTCGCGCCAATTATCTGAACCCTTCGGGGATTTTTATCACTGTTTCCTCACTATTTTGATATACTACTTGAACTCAGTCCTGTTGATTATACTGTTTTACAAACTCAGCCGCTTTAATTGAACTTTGAGACTTAAATGATATTTCCACTGTTGTTTGGGCTGAGCACTACTATTTTATTGATGCCCGAGGGGCTTATGATGTTTTCTGGACTAAGTGAGGCCGAGGGCCATATGTGAGGATATATGTGGGTGTTGTGAGGAGGCTTTCAGGCCTCGAGTGTTACGTGAGGAGGCTTTCAGGCCTCGAGGGTTATGTGAGGAGGCTTTTAGGCCTTATGTTATATATATATTATGGATCGGGCTGCACGCCGCAGCAAATACTTATATGGATCGGGTTGCACGCCGCAGTAAATATTTATGTGGATCGGGCTGCGCGCCGCAGCAATATTTGCGCTTGGGCTGTAGGAGCCTCTCCGGAGTCTGCACCCCCACAGTGAGCGCGGGTTCCCATATGGATCGGGCTGCACGCCGCAGCGAGATATGGATCGGGCTGCACGCCGCAGCGATATGTGGATCGGGTTGCACGCGGCAGCGGTTACTATATGATACTTTTCTGAGAGTGGTCTGAGAGAGAGATCCGGAGGGGCTGAGAGTGTTTTCTGAGAGTGAGCCCGAGGGGCTTGTACTGCTTTGAGACATTACCCGAGGGGCGAACTTTTATGTGCGCATCTTGCATATTTATTTGCCTTTTTACTTGTTATACTGTGGTATTGGTGCCCGAGGGGCGGATTTTTCTGTGCTTATCAGCACTAACTGTTTTGAAATCGTTTTTTTCCGTAACTGTTGAAAAGATCATTTTCAAAAGAGCTTTAAACTGAGCCAAGATATTTCCAAAGATTTCACAGCCTTACTGTTTTCTCAAAGGATTGTACCCTGCTTCTATACAGCATGATGGTTTGCTTTACGTGATTTCTTACTGCTCAGTTGTTATTTACCTTTATTACTCACTGAGTTGGAGTACTCACTTTGCTCCCTGCACCTCGTGTGCAGATGCAGGTATCTATTCACCCGGTAGCGGGTTTTGACCGATCGGAGGCAGAGTTTCATGAGTTAAGGAGGTGACTGCCAGCGTTCCCAGCATCATGTTTCTCTCTTTTGTTCATTATTTCGATTTTGTATATTTTAGGCCTTGTAGAGGTTTTACATTCTAATAGATGCTAGTGACTTGTGACACCCCGATTTGGGCTGTGTCGAGATGGTTCTACCATTATTATCTAAGTTTTCGCAAATTATTGTTATTAAATCATGCTTCATTAATTGCTTAACTGGTGATTAACTGCTTAAAAGAGGTGTTCTGTATTGGTCTGGCTGGCCTTGTCTTCACGAGAGGCGCCATCACGACCGAGTTCGGGAATTGGATCGTGACAATTGCTATCCAAGATGATCAACAATTGAGAGTTTTATGATTAAGACTAAAATTGACTAAGAGTCTAAACTATTGGCTAATGACAATCAACATAATGAATAAGCAAAGGAAGGTATCATTGGGAAAATATAGGGTTTTGATAGGATAGCTGCAAGATAATTGTTTGGGATCTAACTCTAGATACTTCACTTCTAATGTTCAAGTGAGTCTCTCTAATTCACTCAATTATTAGTTCAACCGTTTAGTAGAAACTCCTCTCTCGATTAAGTCTCAACCTCACAAGATGAACTAAGTTAAGCTCGGTGAAGATATACAAGAATTCGTAGTAGATTGGTCTTTAGGAGAACCTCTCTCGATTATCCTCCTAACTAGGTTAAATCAATAATTCAACTAGCCTCTTCCGATTACTAAGAAGAATTAATGAATTCAACCAACAAAATAGAATGCAAAAATATCACAAGTTATGCCTCTCTCGATTACATTAACAAGTGAATATAGATGCAACAATTAAAACATCCAAAACAATTCAATACATAAAACTAGAGTTAATATCCACAAACAAATGTCAATACACCAAATCCATCAAACCCTAAAGAGAATTACTCCATATACATGGAGTAATTCATCACAAATATGTTTAAGTTAAAGAAAAACATAAAACGATCCAAACTCGTGTCTTGAGTAAGGAGATAAAATCCTTGTGTTTTTGCTTCTCCACCTCCTCTTTAGCTTCCTTAGGTCTAAGATATGTCAAAAGTCCCAAAAATAATGTTTTTACATGTATTTATACTAAGTAGGGTCGGGCCCAGACGAAACCACTTCTCCTAGCCGGATTTTGATTTTGGCTCTGTAAAAAATGCACAGGCGCGCTGCATGGGAAGACGTGCCACACAGGGTGCTTGTAGGGTTTTTCAAGAAGATCAACAATTCTACAGGTAGCAATTTTGCACAGATGCGGGGCCCCAAGCCCCGCGGGTGTGGGTTTTCCTCAGAGTACAAATTTTTCTTGATTTTTGATACCCAGATGTGGTTCTCGACCCCCGAACGCGACCCCTACTTAATCCTTTGGACTTTTACTCAGACTTCAAAGCTCCAAATCACTCAAATTAGCTCCATAACATCTACATCACTCGGAATCACTGCTACAAGGCATAAAATGCAATTAGTGCAAAACACTAGCGATTAAAGCAAAAATACAATTAAAGTGCAGTAAATTAGAGTTTAATAAGTGACTAAAACATGAGATTATAGCCTACCATCAATGTGTCCTACACTGGCACGTGTAGTTCCATGATAACGAACTCGACGTTCGAACCAATCTCGGTGGTTTTCACTAGTAACTCCCAAACATTTGAATATCCAAAAATAGATTCATAGCCTAATAGCTTCAAAGGATCTATTTTTAGCAAATCATGATTTTCATAGTCAATCCAAACTATTTGAACAAAATTAAATTAATAACTTTTTTCATGTTAATGCCTTTAGCAATTTAACATCAATCTTTTAAAGATACAATTACTACTCCATTGTTCAAATTTCAAAACACATATTTTTTCATGAAAACGTATCTTTAGAACTCAAATAATTTATACTCTTATCAACACATAAGTTTTAATAAAACATATAACGTTTTCCTCAAGTGTCATATTGCAAACAAGTTTCGAAAATAAGATGTTTATATAAAATCACTTGACACTTCAAAATCAACAAACTTAGAAATACATGGTGACATCCTTCCCGCTTGTCCCCACAAGTACGGATGCACATTGATAAGTAATAACACGTATTAACTAAAAACATGCTTTTAGAGAGAATTCCTCAAGAAGAGTAAGTCATAATCAACTTACCTCAACCTTCAAACTCCAAATAATACTACACCACTCCAATTGATTAAAATGTTCAAATATCGCCAACAATTCAATATCTTTCATTAGATATCCCAACTACATCAAAACAAACACAAAAAAATTCATATATATATATATATATATATATATATATATATATATAAAATTCGGCGACAAGCCTTCAACCACTCCAAATTATCCAATACGTCCACCAATTAGCCTATTCAATTATATTTTTATCATTAAATGCTCATTTGAAGTCATTAATGATACTATATTATTTACTCGACATCACCAAGTCACTATTTATTATCTTCTCCAATAAAACTCTAGGTTCAAGAACATCCAATTCATGAACTAGTGTTATTTCTTAGCCAAATGGAGATTCCCCCTTCAATTCGGCCATCAATTAGGTTATCAAGTCTATTGGCGTCATTAAAAACTCAAAACAATTTCATTTATATCAACGCACTACTATTCACCTTCTTCTTTATTCAAAATATTATCTTCAAGACCCACTCTTAGGGTTTATATATACTCTATTATAACTTCAAATAAACTTCATAAACATACTACAAATACTTCAATACATCATATACGTGAAGCTCAAGTGAAGGGATTACCTCTTGGTGGAAGAATCTCATTTTTCCTCTTTTTGGTGTTCTTGAAGATTCAATACATTTCTTATGGATTTTGATCCATGAATGATGTTAAAACTAATATTAAATGGTGTTATGTAGCCACAAATGCATCTTAAACACTTACCTTGAAGTGTGTTGATGAGGGATGTGATCCTCCTTCTCTCTAGATTCAAGACCTAACTCCAAAATTTCATCTCTTTCTCTCTCCCCGAAATAGCCACTTTTTATAACTTTGATGGCGTTCGTAGCTACGCACACCTCCAGCGTAGCTATGCTCACTTCCTCTTCAGCTCCCCTGCCTTTGATAAACTTGCTGGAATCAGCTACACACAAGGCAGCGTAGCTACACACAAGGCACCGTAGCTACGCACAGCTCGCATAGCTACGTGGCTGTTGTGCTACCCTTCAGTAAAAAATATCATAACTTCTTGTAAGCATATCCAAATGACGAACGGTTTAAAGCATTAAAAACTAGACTCATATATCTTTAATTTTATAGGTCATACACAACATAAATCTTCATATATTGAGAGTTGTGCTCGTTTAAACTTAGGTATTATGCAAACTCATTTGAAACTTTAGCCCATCTAATAATTTCCAACTTGACTTAGCCTTAGGGATCTTCTTAGACCATAAACCATTATTAATATACCTCGTACACATATTTCCATTATCAATTGATATCCTTCATTTTATTAATCCTTGTTTACACTCGAATTAATATAATTAGCACACGTTAATCTTCTTAATAGCCTTAAAACACTTCGAAATTTTTTGGGGTGTTACACCATGCTCACAAAGCCCAAAGTAACATGGTTATCACGTGACTCTAGATGGACAGATCTAACTCCAAGCACAAAGTGGATAATAATAGCATCAATCTTGAATAAGCATTCAATCATCATGTCCAATGTGCCATAATTGCATCTCATCCGCATGCTTTACCTTTCGTGCCAAAATCCTCAGTCCATATCAAGTGTTCTTATTAAAAATGCATGTGTATGCTCAAGCATTACAAATAAAAGGTGCACAAGGACTTAATAGAAATCATACAGACATGTGCTCATGGGATCTCTATGTAACTACGGACAATTTAGGCAATTTAACATACAAGGATAAGTTCCCATACCTTCATGAATAAATATAAACTTAGGCATGATTTCTAACATGAATAAGAGAGTAAACATAGTCACATAAGTTAAATAAATCATGAATCAAATGAGCGTATAGTCAAACCAAGACATAAAATATTTCTGTTCTATCCCAGTCATAATATAAACTCTATAAATGCGTATACGCTCTCCACTATGTATATACACCACTCCCAATACCTTAAACACATAGCAAACAGGTCAAATCTTAGGGGTTTCCCTCTTAACAAGTTAGCCAAGAGACTTACCTCCACTCAGTAGCCTAAATATCCCAAGAATATGGAATCCTAAAAAATCTAACTCCAAACGGTTCGAATCTAGTCAAATATAACCCAATAATGTCAAACAAAGCCATATAAATCAAACCTAAACAATAAAGATTGAATCTTTAAGACAATACACAAAATCAACCAAAACGTCAACCTAGGGCAACACCCTGAAACTCGACAAAAGTCACAAATCCCAATCGCCCATTCTGATACGAGTCCAAATAGATTCATCCAAAACCAACTCCCATTAGGTTTCAAATCTTAATTATTCACTTCCCAAAAATTTTGCCAAAACCCCCCAAATTTCACTTTAAAGTCCAAGCTTTTAGGTGTAAAAATCCATAGAAATCATGATAAAAGGTCAAATCCAAGTGTAAATTTCTTTCCTCTGATGATGTAAAAAAGAATCTCTTCAAAATATCTCATTCTCGAAGTCTAGGGCTCAAAATATGATAAAGTGGGTAAAATTCCGAAATTCCAACTTAAAGTGGTCTGCCCAGGCATACTCTTCTCGAACACGGAACCTGCCTCACATTCCCAAAGCACACACTACCTCCCCTAGAAAACCTTCTTCGCAAATGCGACATGGGTCCCGTTAACACGAAGGCCAAAAGTTCCTCCTCTTCGCGAACGCGGCTAACCCGCTCGCCAACACGAAGGTCTACTGCCGAACTCAACTTCCTTCTTCGCGATTGCGACTGCCTGTCACGACCCAAAATCAACTAGTCGTGATGGCACCTAACCTAGACCGATAGGTAAGCCAATTAACAACTATCCAATTCCAATGAAATTTATAAAACAAATAAATAAAAGAAATTATCTTAATCTTACATTTCCCAAGGACTGGTAGTACAAATAATGAGCTTCTAAGATTAGAATTTGCAAAGCTGGTATGAAATAAATACATCTTCTGTTCAGAAAGTACATAAATAGATATTTATATTCTAAGGCTACCATAAACAAGAGGCTGCTACAATCGGAATGCAGGTACGTCTTCAATTCCAGCTCCCATCGATCACAGCCAACATCTGCACACAAGGTGCAGAAGTGTAGTATGAGTACAACCGACCCCATGTACTCAATAAGTAACAAACCTAATATTGGGTTGAAAGTAGTGATGAGCTAGAACAAAGGTTGGGTCCAACACCAATAGCCAACAACAGTTCATAGCAACTTAAAGCAAGTAATAAAATAAGTAACTCAGAGATAAAATGCTCAGCTTTTTCATAGTTTCCCGAAAAATAGTTCCTCTTTTCAAGTATATCAGTGACAACCCAAATCCTTTACCGAAATCGTTGAAAATATAAGTTTGAAAACTGTAATTTTTTCCAAAATTTCTTTCCACAATAAATAAGATGTTTCATTTTTTTTCCAGATAGCAAGTGTAAAATACCTCTCTATGCCCATATGTCAGTATGTGTGAGAAGTCATGAATGACGTGATATCGTACAGCATGAGGAAAATGCATCTCTATGCCTGTATGTCATGTGTGCATGTCAATGCAACGTATCTAAGAGATGAACTCATGTACTCACACTCTCAAAGTACTCAATCTCACTGTCTCACACTTCCACTCATCATGCTCAATCACTCAATACTGTATATGACTAATCTGGCCCAGGGAAGATCCATCCCGGCATATATACATCAACTAACTATTAGTCACTCAATACTGAGTAGGGCCAAATCCAGCCCGTGGGAAAGATCTATCCCCAGGTATATAAATGCTTCGGACAAGATCCATGTCCAGGGAAGATCCATCCCTCAATATAATCAATCGCGCTCACTGGGGGTGTGTACAGACTTAGGAGGGGCTCCTTTAGCCCAAGCGCTATCATAAATCAGTATAACCGTTGCGGCGTGCAGCCCGATCTCATAAATGTCACTCATAATCAGGACCTCGACCTCACTCAGTCATCAATCTCTCCAGTCGCTCGGGCTCACATGCCACGAAACTAGCCCAAAATGATGATATGTCAATAAATGGTAACAGAGACTGAGATATGATATGCATATGAATGCGTATGACTGAGTATATAAAGCAATGAAAGCAGATAACTCAATAGCATAAATGACCTCAATAGGTCCCAACAGGATAAGCATGTAGCCTAGACATGGTTTCTAATATGGATCACGGCTCAATAGCTCAAGTACGAAGAAATTTTATGGTTACAGGTAAGATCAGGTAACTACACAGTACCACAAAAAAATGGAGTCACAATTCACACGTTGCACGCCCACACGCCCGTCACCTAGCATGTGCGTCACCTCAACACCAATCATATAGCATGTAATTCGGGGTTTTATACCCTCAGCACCAAGTTTAGAAGTGTTACTTATATCGAACAAGCCAAATCCAATACCTAGCAAGCAACACGATGCTCCAAAAATGCCATCCCGCAAGTACCGACCTCCGAACGGCTCAAAACTAGCCAAAAGCAACTCAAATACATCAAATAATGCCAAAGGAAACAAACCCAATCGATAAAGGTCGAATCTTTAATCAAAATCCCAAAATCGACCAAAAAGTCAAACCCGGGCCCGCACCTCGGAATCCGACAAAACTCATAAAATCCGACAACCCATTCAATTACGAGTCCAACTATACTAGTTTCACTCAAATGACTCCGAATCGATATTCAGAACTCAAAATTTTAGTTTATGAAATTTTAGACTAAACCCCCAAATTTCACTTTGAAATCATCAATCAAATGCCAAAAATGAAGATGAATTCATGAAATATAACCAAAATCGAGTATAGTACACTTACCCCAATCCATATGGTAAAAATCGCCTCCAAAAATTGTCCAAATCCGAACTCCCCAACTCAAAATATGTTAAATGAACAAAACCCTCGATTTAACACTATTCTGCCTCGTTTCTTATGCTAAACGACCCGAAACTCGCTTTGATGCCTTCAATGGATTCCTTGTAAAATTCTAGTCAAGTTAGGCCTTTGAATCACTCCATTTCACCTTATAATGAAGGAGATATGTTGGTTTCAATATTTGGGTATAGTGCAGATTTTTAAATACGAAGTTAGTGGCAATTTCGTAATTAATCTGAATAATCTGACAACTCAATTCTTAGTAAAATGACCATAAAATCCTCATATGATATCCAAATTTGATGATTGTTTTTGCTATGGGTCCGTAATTACGATACGTATCTAATGCTTCAATAAAAACAAAATTAGAGCTCATTTGTTTAATGTGGTACCATTTATGCTTCATGAAACTATGCCGAAACATAAGAAAACGAGTGCAATACAACCCAAACTTATCTGAAACACTCACGAGCTCCTTGGGACCCCGTCCAAACATACCAACAAGTCCCATAACATAACACGGACCTACTCGAGGCCTCAAATCATGCATAACAACATTAAAACCACGAATCGCACCTCAAACCGAACATAATGAACTTTGAATCTTTCAACTTTCAAAACTCGTGTCGAACCTTATCAAATCAACTCGTAATGAACTCAAATTTTTTACGCAAGTCCTAATACATCATACGAAGTTACTCGTGCACCCAAACTATCGAACAAAGTGTAAATGCTCAAAATGATCGGTCGGGTCGTTACATTCTCACCTCAACACTAATCATATAGCACGTAATTCGGGGTTTCATACCCTCAGCACCAAGTTTAGAAGTGTTACTTACCTCGAACAAGCCAAATCCAATACCCAGCAAGCCACACGATGCTCCAAAAAATGCCATCCCGCACGTACCGACCTCCAAACGGCTCAAAACTTGCGAAAAGCAACTCAAATACATCAAATAATGCGAAAGGAAACAAACCCAATCGATAAAGGTCGAATCTTTAATCAAAATCCCAAAATCGATCAAAAAGTCAAACCTGAGTTCACACCTCGAAACCCAACAAAACTCACAAAATCCGACAACCCATTCAATTACGTGTCCAACCATACTAGTTTCACTCAAATCCGACTCCAAATCGATGTTCAAACAAATAAATTCACTTTATAAGATTTAAGATAAAACCCCCAAATTTCACTTTGAAATCATCAATCAAATGTCAAAAACGAAGATGGATTCATGAAATATAACCAAAATCGAATATAGAACACTTACCCCAATCCATAAGGTTAAAACCGCCTCCAAAAATTGTCCAAATCCGAGCTCCCCAACTCAAAATATGTTACATGAACAAAACCCTCGATTTAACATTGTTCTGCCTCGTTCCTTGTGCCAAACGATCCCGAAACTCTTTTTTGATGCCTCCAATGGATTCCTTGTAAATTTTTACTCAAGTTAGGCTTTTGAATCACTCCATTTAACCTTATAATGAAGGAGATATGTTGGTTTCAATAATTAAAAATAGTGCAGATTTTTAAAGACAAATGCAGTGACAATTTCGTAATAAATTTGAAAAATCTGGCAACAGAATTCTTAGTAAAATGATCATAAAATCTTCATACGATGTTCAAATTCGATGATTGTTTTTGCTATGAGTCCGTAATTATGATACGGATCTAATGCTTCATTCAAAACAAAAATCGAAGCTCATTTGTTTAGTGTGATACCATTTATGCTTGAAGAAAGGACACTGAAACATAAGAAAAACGAGCGCAATACAATCCAAACCTATCCGAAACTCACCTGAGCCCCTCGGGACCCCGTCCGAATATACGAACAAGTCCCATATCATAACACGGACATACTCGAGGCCTCAACGCATAAAAACATTAAAACCACGAATCGCACCTCGTACTTAATGAACTTTGAATCTTTCAACTTCCAAAACTTGTGTCGAACCTTATCAAATCAACTCGGAATGAACTCAAATATTTCACACAAGTCGTAATACATCATACGGAGCTACTCGTGCCCCCAAACTACCGAGCGAAGTGCAAATGCTCAAAATGACGGGTCGGATCATTACACTGCCCCTCCGCGAATGCGAAGAGCAAACCCGCCCCTCCCCCTCAATTCTTCATCTCGAATGTAATTCACCCCCATGAACGCGAAGAACACCATACACAAGCAAAAATCTGATGTTCATGGAAATGGTCCGGAACCACCCTGAATCACACCCCCCACCCCGAGACCTCATCCACTAGAGACAAAAAGTTCCAATACCTAATAAAAACTTATTCAAATGCTCAAAGCACCACAAATAACACTAAAACCAAGAATCAACGATCAAAACAAATGTTAAGCTTCTCTTAAGTTCATCGATTTCCAAACTTCAAACCAAGCGTCCGATTCAAGTCTAACTAATCCAGAATGAACCCAAACTTTGTATATAAGTCCAAAAAGATATAAAGAACCTACACCAAGTTTTTAAATAACACTCTGACTCAAATAGCTTTAAAGTCAACTCATGGTAAAACTTATGAACTCTCCAAACCTCCAAATTTTCAAATTTCGGCAAATATAGCCAAAATACCCTAAGAACATCCAAGTCCAATTCCAAATAAGTCCAAATCACCATACGAACCTATTAGAACAATCAATACACGAATTCGAGGTTGTTTATGCAAAAGTCAAACCTTGGTCAACTCTTCGTTTATGCAAAAGCAAACCTTGGTCAACTCTTACACTTAAGCTTCCAAAAATGATACTAAGTATTCCAAATCACTCCCGAATCTTTCCAAAATCAAACCAATCATACCCTCTAGTCACAAAACAACAACACACATATGGGAAGCATCAAATAGAAGAATGAGGCTCAAACACACAAAAGGACAGGCTCGGTCATTACAGTAATACTTGTGTGAGGATAGTGTTTGTTTCCAAATGGCATCTGCTGTCCTGCGATAAATGAAAAATCCAAGAAAAGCTCTCCTTCTCTTCTTTACTTGTGCCGACCAACCCTATCCCATCTACCGCTACTCTCTCTTCCACTTTCTTCCTCTTCTTCCTTATCACCCCCAAATCTTCATCAGATAGTACTCAAGGTGCTTTATATCAGAAAGGAACAGTGCTTCTGATAACATTATCTTCCCCTCCTTATCATCTAACTCAAGTTAGTTGTCAGTCCTTAGTCCCCTGTTATTTTCCTAGTGCTTCTAATAACGTTAGTTTCCTCCTTTCTGACATAAAGCAACTTAATTGTAAGCTTTTAGTTTCATCAAATTAAAGGATCTCATCTGCTGTAACAACCCGGCCGGTCGTTTTTGGAATTTACGCCCCGATCCCCCATTAACTGTTTCCCCTAAGTTCATTTCTGCTATTTTGGTCAGCCGGGAATGGAATCAAACATCTTCAAGGTCCGTGGAAGTCCAGATACAAAATCCATGGTGATGCGCTCCCATTTCCACTCTGGAATCTCTATCTGCTGGAGCAACCCACCCGAAGAGGCCTATGGCGATGGATGTTCAGGCCTTAGCCAGCCAGTTCGTGAGATTGGATCTTTTGGAGCCCAGTCGGGTTCTAGCCTGTGTGGTTTCCCGGTCTTCCCTATTTGACTGTATCAGGGAGCGGCAGTATGATGACCCTCATTTGCTTGTCCTTCAGGACAGGGTCCAGCGTGGGGATGCCAGAGATGTGACCATTGGAGATGATGGAGTAATGAGGATGCAGGGCCGGTTTATTAGAGTCTCGGTGATCGGTACGGAGACGTCTGTACTTATCTACGAGAGGCTATGTAACTGTTTAGGAGAAATCTTCATTTCATTTGAACCCCTTGTCGTGCGATATTTCGAACATCAATTCTAAACTTCTAACTTCTATTCTCTCATAGATGGTGAGGACACGTGTTACTCGTGATGATCAGGCACCCGCACCCCCTCCTGCAGCCGTCAGAGGCCGGGGACGGGGGAGAGGTCGAGGACACACACGCGGTGCAGCCAGAGCACCTGCGCTAGCTGCCGCCGAGGTACCACCAGCAGATCCAGCCGGAGCCCAGGCACCTGGCACACCTACTACTGCCACTACTACTCCAGTGCTCCAGGAGACTTTGGCTCAGTTCATGAGCATGTACACCACCTTGGCTCAGGCGGGGTTGCTTCCAATTGCTGCAGCCACATCCTAGGCCGGGGGAGGAGCACAGACTCCCGCCGTCCGCACTCCTGAGCTGCGAGTGCAGGTTGAGCAGGCTCCCGAGATTATTCTGGCACCGCCTGCAGCGCCAGTTCAGCCCGAGGATGGGTCAGCTGCTTCAGAGGGCGAGCAGCGCAGACTTGAGAGGTTCAAGAAGTATGATCCCCCAGTTTTCAGTGGATTAGCATCAGACGATGCCTTGGGATTTCTAGAGGAGTGTCACCGCATTCTTCGCACTATGAGATAGACAGTCCAGCCGAGGCTGCCTCACTGACCTGGACCCAGTTCTCAGATATATTCATGAGAGAGTTTGTCCCTCAGAGTCTTAGGGACGCATGGCGCGCAGAGTTTGAGCATTTGCGCCAGGGTGCTATGACCGTTTCGGAGTATGCTATCCGCTATACCAGGTTGGCCAGGCATGCACCGGCCTTGGGTTCTACAGCTCATGAGAGAGTTTGCAGGTTCATTGAGGGTCTTATCCCACCCATCAGATCTAGCATGGCTCGAGAGTTGGAGATGGACATTCCTTATCAGCAGGTAGTGAGCATTGCTAGGAGGATTGAGGGTATGCTCGCCAGGGAGCGAGGGGAGAGGGAGGCCAAGAGGTCTCGAGAGTCAGGTCACTACTCTGGTGCCCGTACCCCAGCGGCAGGTCATTATGGCAGAGGTTATGCGGGTCGCCCCGTTCATTCAGCTCTTCCAGCAACCAGCAGTGCTCCAGCTCCGCCTACACCTCAGGAGCCTTACTATGCATCTCTAGTTTCTAGCGCGCCTCCTGCGCGGGGTGCTTCCGGAGGTCAGTCCAGCAGACCTGGCTTTAGTCAGTCACAGCCACCGCGTCCTCCCAGAGCTTGTTTCGAGTGTGGTGATACACACCATATGGTTAGGGACTGCCCCAGACTTGGTAGGGGTGCACCTTCACAGACTGCTCAGCCACAGCGTGCTCCTCAGAGTTCTCAGGCCATGGTCACAGCTCCAGCTGCTACCCCATCTGCCCAGCCGGCTAGGGGCGGAGGTCGAGGAGATAGAGGTCGCCCTCGAAAGAGTGGCCGGGCTATATATTATGCTATTCCTGCTTGTACCGAGGCTGTTGCCTCCGACTCTGTCATTACAGGTATTATACTGGTCTGTCACAAAGAGGCATCGGTTCTGTTCGATCCGGGCTCTACTTATTCTTATGTGTCTTCTTACTTTGCTCCTCATTTGGGTATGCCTCGGGATTCTTTGAGTGCCCCCGTTTATGTTTCTACTCCTGTGGGAGATTCTTTTGTTATGGACCGCGTGTATCGGTCATGTTTGGTTACTATTCGTGGTTTTGAGACTAGGGCAGATTTGTTGTTACTCAACATGGTTGATTTTGACATTATCTTGGGCATGGACTGGTTGTCGCCCCATTTTGCTATTCTTGATTGTCACGCCAAGACCGTGACGCTGGCTATGCCAGGTATTCCGCGTGTTGAGTGGAGTGGTACTTTAGATCACACTCCCAGTAGAGTTATCTCTTTTCTTAAAGCTCAGCGCATGGTTGAGAAGGGGTGTTCCGCGTATTTGGCTTATGTGAGAGATGTTAGTGTTGATACCCCTTCTGTTGACTCAGTTCTAGTGGTACGGGATTATCCCGATATGTTTCCAGCTGATCTTCCGGGCATGTCGGCTGATAGAGACATTGATTTTGGCATTGATCTGTTGCCGGGCACTCAGCCCATTTCCATTCCTCCGTATCGTATGGCTCCTCCTGAGTTGAAGGAGTTGAAGGATCAATTGTAGGAATTGCTTGGTAAGGGTTTTATTCGACCCAGTGTTTCACCGTGGGGTGCTCCTGTTTTGTTTGTGAAGAATAAGGATGGTTCTATGCGCATGTGTATTGACTACCGCCAGTTGAACAAGGTTACAGTGAAGAACCATTATCCTTTGCCTCGCATTGATGATCTGTTTGACCAGCTTCAGGGCGCACAGGTGTTTTCTAAGATTGACTTGCGCTCACGTTACCATCAGTTGAAGATTCGGGAGCCAGATATCCCGAAGACTGCCTTCAGGACTCGATATGGCCACTACGAGTTCCTTGTCATGTCATTTGGGCTGACCAATGCCCCTGCAGCTTTCATGCACTTGATGCACAGCATATTCAGGCCATATCTTGACTCGTTCGTGATTGTTTTTATTGATGATATTCTGGTGTATTCCCGGAGTCGGGAAGATCATGAGCAGCACCTGAGGACCGTGCTTCAGACCTTGAGGGAGAAGAAATTATATGCAAAGTTCTCAAAATGTGAGTTTTGGCTGAGTTCAGTGGCATTCTTAGGCCACGTGATTTCTAGTGAGGGTATTCGGGTGGATCCGAGGAAGGTAGATGCCGTGCAGAGTTGGCCCAGGCCGTCCTCAGCTACAGAGATTCACAGTTTCCTTGGCTTGGCGGGTTACTACCATCGTTTCGTGGAGGGATTTTCATCGATTGCTACCCCTATGACTAGATTGACCCAGAAGGGTGCCCCATTTCAGTGGACAGAGGAGTGTGAGGTGAGCTTTCAGAAGCTCAAGACAGCTTTGACTACAGCCCCAATCTTGATGTTGCCTACCGGTTCGGGGTCTTATACTGTCTATTGTAACGCCTCGAGAGTTGGCCTTGGAGCAGTGTTGATGCAGGACGGTAGGTGATTGCCTATGCGTCCAGACAGTTGAAGGTACATGAAAAGAATTACCCTGTCCACGACCTTGAGTTAGCTGCCATTGTTCATGCCTTGAAGATCTGGCGTCATTACCTGTATGGTGTGCCTTGTGAGATCTATACTGATCATCGGAGTTTGCAGCACTTGCTCAAGCAAAAGGATCTCAATATGCGTCAGAGGAGGTGGTTAGAGCTGCTGAAGGATTATGACATCACTATCCTATATCACCCGGGCAAGGCCAATGTGGTGNGATTTAACTTGCCTAATTGCTTAAGTTGCCTTGACTGTACTACGTGGAGCATGCTAGGCCAGTACTACCTGTTGCTTGTCTTTTGTACTTCATTTCCGTGTACCTTCTGGTTGTGATTGCGCATTTACATTGGGACTACGGATGTGGGATTCCGGTAGCTCCCCCCCCCCCCTTGTTTGTTTACTTTGGGACTGCGAGTTCGATTCCCGATAGATCCCCCTGCACTTTTACTTTGGGACTGCGGGTTAGATTCCCGATAGATCCCCCTGCACTTTTACTTTGGGACTGCGGGTTAGATTCCCGATAGATCCCCCTGCACATTGGTGGTAGGACTACGGGACGGTATCCCGGGAGATCCTTCGGATGTACACATATGATGGACTAGGGGACGGTATACTGGAAGATCCACTGGACAGTTGAGAAAAAAGGGCTACAGGACGGTATCCTGGGAGACCCTCATTGTTATCATTGGTATTGAGCTGTGTTTACTCTATGTTTATTCTGTACTCGTGTAGTTGTTATAGCCTCGTTGACTTGTCTTATCTCACTACTGTACTTATTATATCTGTCAGATTTTTATATTGTTAAATTATTATTATTATTATATTTTGTCTCAGTAGGGCCCTGACCTTCCTCGTCACTACCCAACCGAGGTTAAGCTTGGCACTTACTGAGTACCGCTGTGGTGTACTCATGCCCTTCATGCGCATGTTTTTCATGTGCAGATCATCTAGGTACCTCCACTCAGGCGCACTATCAGTGAGGCAGGAGGAATACGGAGACTTCGAGGTAGATCTGCTGCGTCCGCAGACCGACGAGTCTCCCTCTTACTCTATCTTTAGTACTTAGTTTTCCTTCTTTCGGTTGTTAGAAATTCTGGAGTTTGGAACCTTTACTATACACTTCTGTAGCCTGTGTTGCCCGTGAGTTTCCGGGTTTTGGGAATTGTTTTAGACTTGTGATATTGAGTTGTACTTGCCAAGCGGCATTCAGTACAGTTTCCTTTAGATATTTGATTTGATTTTCTCTATTTTCCGCAATTATTATATTTTCGCAAATGTTAGGCTTACCTGGTCATGGGGACCAGGTGCCGTCATGACATGTTCACGGTTGGTGAACTAGGGTCCTGACAAGTTGGTATCAGAGCTCTAGGTTCATAGGAGTCACGGAACACAGGCCGGTTTATTAGAATCTCGCTGATCGATACGGAGACGTCTGTACTTATCTACGAGGGGCTATGTAACTGTTTAGGAAAAATCTTCGTTTCATTTGAATTCCTTGTCGTGCGATATTTTGACATCAATTCTAAACTTTTGACTTCTATTCTCTCACAGATGGTGAGAACACGTGCCACTCGAGATGATCAGGCACCCGCGCCCCCTATTGCAGCCGTCAGAGGACGGGGCCGGGGGAGAGGTCGAGGACGCGCACGTGGTGCAGCCAGAGCACCTGCGCGAGCTGCCGCCGAGGTACCACCAGCAGATCCAGCCGGAGCCCAGGCACCTGGCACACCTACTACTGCCACTACTACTCCAGTGCTCCAGGAGACTTTGGCTCAGTTCATGAGCATGTACACCACCTTGGCTCAGGCGGGGTTGCTTCCCCTTGCTGCAGCCACATCCCAGGCCGGTGGAGGAGCACAGACTCCCACCGTCCGCACTCCTGAGCAGCGAGTGCAGGTTGAGCAGGCTCCCGAGATTATTCCGGCACCGCCTGCAGCACCAGTTCAGCCCGAGGATGGGTCAGCTGCTTCAGAGGACGAGCAGCGCAGGCTTGAGAGGTTCAAGAAGTATGATCCCCCAGTGTTCAGTGGATTAGCATCAGACAATGCCTTGGGATTTCTAGAGGAGTGTCATCGTATTCTTTGCACTATGGGCATAGTGGAGT
>NC_031993.1:51136849-51183649 GCF_001879085.1 Nicotiana attenuata
ATTCCACACGTTTTGCACGCCCCAACGCCCGTCACCTAGCATGTGCGTCACCTCAACACCAATCATATAGCATGTAATTCGGGGTTTTATACCCTCAGCACCAAGTTTAGAAGTGTTACTTATATCGAACAAGCAAATCCAATTACCTAGCAAGCAACACGATGCTCCAAAAATGCCATCCCGCAAGTACCGACCCTCCCGAACGCTCAAAACTAGCCAAAAGCAACTTCAAATACATCAAATAATGCCAAAGGAAACAAACCCAAATCGATAAAGGTCGAATCTTTAATCAAAATCCCAAAAATCGACCAAAAGTCAAACCCGGGCCCGACTCGGAATCCGGACAAAACTCATAAAATCCGACACCCATTCAATTACGAGTCCAACATACTAGTTTCACTCAAAATGACTCCGAATCGATATTCAGAACTCAAAATTTTAGTTTGTGAAATTTAGACTAAACCCCCCAAATTTCACTTTGAAATCATCAATCAAATGCCAAAAATGAAGATGAATTATGAAAATATAACCAAAATCGAGTATAGTACATTACCCCCAATCCATATGGTAAAAATCGCCTCCAAAAATTGTCCAAAATCCGAACTCCCCAAACTCAAAATATGTTAAATGAACAAAACCCTCGATTAAACACTATTCTGCCTCGTTTCTTATGCTAAACGACCCGAAACTCGCTTTGATGCCTTCAATGGATTCCTTGTAAAATTCTAGTCAAGTTAGGCCTTTGAATCACTCCATTTCACCTTATAATGAAGGAGATATGTTGGTTTCAATATTTGGGTATATCAAGAATTTTTAAATACGAAGTTAGTGGCAATTTCGTAATTAATCTGAATAATCTGACAAACTCTAATTCTTAGTAAAATGACCATAAAATCCTCATATGATATCCAAATTGATGATTGTTTTTGCTATGGGTCCGTTAATTACGTAACGTATCTAATGCTTCAATAAAAACAAAATTAGAGCTCATGTTTAATGATGGTACCATTTATGCTTCATGAAACTATGCCGAAACATAAGAAAAGCAGTGCAATACAACCCAACTTATCTGAAACACTCACGAGCTCCCTTGGGACCCCGTCCAAACATACCAACAAGTCCCTTAACATAAACGGACCTACTCGAGGCCTCAAATCATGCATAACAACATTAAAACCACGAATCGCACCCTCAAACCGAACATAATGAACTTTGAATCTTTCAACTTTTCAAAACTCGTGTCGACCTTATCAAATCAAACTCGTAATGAACTCAAATTTTTTACGCAAGTCCTAATACATCATACGAAGTTACTCGTGCACCCAAACTATCGAACAAAGTGTAAATGCTCAAAATGAGATCGGTCGGGTCGTTACATTCTTCACCTCAACACTAATCATATAGCACGTAATTCGGGGTTTCATACCTCAGCACCCAAGTTTAGAAGTGTTACTTACCGAACAAGCCAAATCCAATACCCAGCAAGCCACACGATGCTCCAAAAAATGCCATCCCGCACGTACCGACCTCCAAACGGCTTCAAAACTTGCGAAAAAGCAACTCAAATACATCAAATTAATGCGAAAGGAAACAAAACCCAAATCGATAAAGTTCGAATCTTTAATCAAAATCCCAAATCGATCAAAAAGTCAACCTGAGTTCACACCTCGAAACCCAACAAAACTCACAAAAATCCGACAACCCATTCAATTTACGTGTCTCCAACCATACTAGTTTCACTCAAATCCGACTCCAAATCGATGTTTCAAACAAATAAATTCACTTTATAATGATTTAAGATAAAACCCCCAAATTTCACTTTGAAATCATCAATCAAATGTCAAAAACGAAGATGGATTCATGAAATATAACCAAAATCAATATAGAACACTTACCCAATCCATAAGGTTAAAACCGCCCTCCAAAAATTGTCCAAATCCGAGTCCCCAACTCAAAATATGTTACATGAACAAAAAACCTCGATTTAACATTGTTTACTGCCTTCGTTCCTTGTGCCAAACGATCCCGAAACTCTTTTTTGATGCCTCCAATGGATTCCTTGTAAACTTTTTACTCAAGTTAGGCTTTTGAATCACTCCATTTAACCTTATAATGAAGGAGATATGTTGGTTTCAATAATTAAAAAATAGTGCAGATTCTTAAAGACAACATGCAGTGACAATTTCGTAATAAATTTGAAAAATCTGGCAACAGAATTCTTAGTAAAAATGATCATAAAATCTTCATACGATGTTCAAATTCGATGATTGTTTTTGCTATGAGTCCGTAATTATGATACGGAATCTAATGCTTCATCAAAACAAAATGGAAGCTCATTTGTTTAGTGTGATACCATTTATGCTTGAAGAAAGGACACTGAAACATAAGAAAAACGAGCGCAATACAATCCAAAACTATCCGAAACTCACCTGAGCCCTCGGGACCCCGTCCGAATATACGAACAAGTCCCAATATCATAACACGGACATACTCGAGGCCTCAACGCATAAAAACATTAAAAACACGAATCGCACCTCGTACTTAATGAACTTTGAATCTTTCAACTTCCAAAACTTGTGTCGAACCTTATCAAATTCAACTCGGAATGAACTCGAAATATTTCACACAAGTCGTAATACATCATACGGAGCTACTCGTGCCCCCAAACTACCGAGCGAAGTGCAAATGCTCAAAATGACGGGTCGGACATTACACTGCCCCTCCGCGAATGCGAAGAGCAACCCGCCCCTCCCCCTCAATTCTCATCTCGAATGTTAATTCACCCCATTGAACGCAAAGAACACCATACACAAGCAAAAAATCTGATGTTCATGGAAATGGTCCGGAACCACCCGAATCACACCCCCCACCCCGAGACCTCATCCACTAGAGACAAAAAGTTCCAATACCTAATAAAAAACTTATTCAAATGCTCAAAGCACCCACAAATAACACTAAAACCAAGAATCAACGATCCAAAACAAAATGTTAAGCTTCTCTTAAGTTCATCGAATTTCCAAACTTCAAACCAAGCGTCCGATCAAGTCTAACTAATCCAGAATGAACCCAAACTTTGTATATAAGTCCAAAAAAAGATATAAAGAACCTACACAAGTTTTTAAATAACACTCTGACTCAAATGATTTAAAGTCAACTCATGGTTAAAACTTATGAACTCTTCCAAACCTCCAAATTTTCAAATTCTGGCAATATAAGCCCAAAAATACCCTAAGAACATCCAAGTCCAATTCCAAATAAGTCCAAATCACCATACGAAACTATTAGAACAATCAATACACGAATTCGAGGTTGTTTATGCAAAAGTCAACCTTGGTCAACTCTTCGTTATGCAAAGCAAACCTTGGTCAACTCTTACACTTAAAGCTTCCAAAATGATACTAAGATTCCAAATCACTCCCGATATCTTTCAAAATCAAACCAATCATACCCTCTAGTCACAAAACAACAAACACCATTTGGGAAGCATCAAATAGAAGAATGAGGCTCAAAACACAAACAAAAGGACAGGCTCGGTCATTACGTAATACTTGTGTGAGGATAGTGTTTGTTTCCAAATGCATCTGCTGTCCTGCGATAAATGAAAAATCCAAGAAAAAGCTCTCCTTCTCTTCTTTACTTGTGCGACCAACCCTATTCCCAATCTCCGCTACTCTCTCTTCACTTTCTTCTCTTCTTTCTTATCACCCCAAATCTTCATCAGATAGTACTCAAGGTGCTTTATTATCAGAAAGGAACAGTGCTTCTGATAACATTATCTTCCCCTCCTTATCATCTAACTCAAGTTAGTTGTCAGTTCCTTAGGCCCCGTTTATTTTCCTAGTGCTTCTAATAACGTTAGTTTCCTCCTTTCTTGACATTAAAGCAACTTAATTGTAAGCTTTTAGTTTCATCAAATTAAAGGATCTCATCTGATGTAACAACCGGCCGGTCGTTTTTGGAATTTACGCCCCGATCCCCCATTAACTGCTTCCCCTAAGTTCATTTCTGCTATTTGGTCAGCCGGGAATGGAATCAAACATCTTCAAGGTCCGTTGGAAGTCCAGATACAAAATCCATGGTGATGCGCTCCCATTTCCACTCTGGAATTCTATCTGCTGGAGCAACCCACCCGAGAGGCCTATGGCGATGGATGTTCAGGCCTTAGCCAGCAGTTCGTGAGATTGGATCTTTTGGAGCCCAGTCGGGTTCTAGCCTGTGTGGTTTCCCGGTCTTCCCTATTTGACTTGTATCAGGGGAGAGCGGCAGTATGATGACCCTCATTTGCTTGTCCTTCAGGACAGGGGTCCAGCGTGGGGATGCCAGAGATGTGACCATTGGAGATGATGGAGTAATGAGGATGCAGGGCCGGTTATTAGAGTCTCGGTGATCGGTACGAGAACGTCTGTATACTTATCTACGAGAGGCTATGTAACTGTTTAGAGGAAATTCTTCATTTCATTTGAACCCCTGTCGTGCGAATTTTCGAACATCAATTCTAAAACTTCTAACTTCTATTCTCTCATAGATGTGAGGACACTGGTTACTCGTGATGATCAGGCACCCGCACCCCTCCTGCAGCCGTCAGAGGCCGGGACGGGGGAGAGGTCGAGGACACACACGCGGTGCAGCCAGAGCACCTGCGGCTAGCTTGCCGCCGAGTACCACCAGCAGATCCCCGGAGCCCAGGCACCTGGCACACTTACTACTGCCACTTACTACTCCAGTGCTCCAGGGGACTTTGGCTCAGTTCATGAGCATGTACACCACCTTGGGCTTCAGGCGGGGGTTGCTTCCAATTGCTGCAGCCACATCCTAGCCGGTGGGAGGAGCACAGACTCCCGCCGTCCGCACTCCTGAGTTGCGAGTGCAGGTTCAGCAGGCTCCCGAGATTATTCTGGCACCGCTGCAGCGCCAGTTTCAGCCCGAGGATGGGTCAGCTGCTTCAGAGGGCGAGCAGCGCAGACTTGAGAGGTTCAAGAAGTATGATCCCCCAGTTTTCAGTGGGATTAGCATCAGACGATGCTTGGGATTTCTAGAGGAGTGTCATCGTATTCTTCGCACTATGGCATAGTGGGAGTCCAGCGGGGTTTCTTTCACTACTTTTTCAGCCTTCGGGGAGCCGCCTATGGACTGGTGGCGCACTTATGAGATAGACGATCCAGTCGAGGCTGCTCACTGACTTGGACCCAGTTCTCGGACATGTTAATGAGAGAGTTTGTTCCCCAGAGCCTCAGAGATTCATGGCGCGCAGAGTTTGAGCACTTGCGCCAGGGTGCTATGACAGTTTCAGAGTATGCCATCCGTTATACCAGGTTGGCCAGGCACGCACCGGCTTGGTTGCTACAGTTCGAGAGAGATTCGCAGGTTCATTGAGGGCCTTATTCCGCCCATCAGTCTAGCATGGCTCGAGAGTTGGAGATGGACATTCCTTATCAGCAGGTAGTGAGCATTGCTAGGAGGATGATGGTATGCTCGCCAGGAGGCGAGGAGAGAGGGAGGCCAGAGGTCTCGAAGAGTCGGGTCATACTCTGGTGCCCGTACCCCATCAGCAGGTCGTTATGGTAGGGGTTATGCGGGTTGCCCTGTACATTCAGCTCTTCCAGCAGCGGCAGTACTCCAGCTCCACCTCACCCCAGGAGCACTTATTATGGACCTCCAGTTTCTAGCGCGCCTCCTGCGCGGGGTGCTTCCAGAGGTCAGGCCCAGCAGGCCTAGTCCCAGCCAGTCACAGCCACCGCGTCCTCCAGAGCTTGTTTTGAGGTGTGGTGATACACGCCACATGGTTAGGGACTGCCCCAGACTTGGTAGGGGTGCATCTTCACAGACTCTCAGCGCAACGTGCTCCTCAGAAGTTCTCAGGCCATGATCACAGCTCCAGCAGTACCCCACACTGCCCAGCCGGCAAGGGGCGTGAGGTCGGGGAGATAGAGGTCGCCCTCGAGAGAGGGGTCGGGCCAGATATTATGCTATTCCTGCTCGTACTGAGGCTGTTGCCTCCGACTCCGTCATTACAGGTATTATTCTGGTTTGTCACATAGAGGCATCGGTTCTATTCGTTCGCGGCTCTACTTACTCTATATGTGTCTTCTTACTTTGCTCCTCATTTGGGTGTGCCTCGGATTCTTTGAGTGCCCCGTTATGTTTCTACTCCTGTGGGAGATCTTTTTGTTATGGACCGCGTGTATCGGTCATGTTTGGTTACTATCGTGGTTTTTGAGACCAGAGTAGACTTATTATTACTCGGTATGGTGGATTTTGACATTATTTTAGGCATGGACTGGTTTCGCCCCATTTTGCTATTCTTGATTGTCACGCCAAGACCGTGAAGCTGGCTTATGCCAGGTATTCCGCTGTGTTGAGTGGAGTGGTACTTTAGATCACACTCCCAGTAGAGTTATCTCTTTTCTTAAAGCTCAGCGCATGGTTGAGAAGGGGTGTTCGCGTATTTGGCTTATGTGAGAGATGTTAGTGTTGATACCTTCTGTTGAATCAGTTCTAGTGGTTACGGGATTATCCGAATATTGTTCCAGCTGATCTTCCGGGCATGTCGGCTGATAGAGACATTGATTTGGCATTGATCTTTTGCCGGGACACTCAGCCCATTTCCATTCCTCCGTATCGTATGGCTCCTCCTGAGTTGAAGGAGTTGAAGGATCAATTGTAAGGAATTGCTTGGTAAGGGTTTTATTCGACCCAGTGTTTCCACCGTGGGGTGCTCCTGTTTTGTTTGTGAAGAATAAGGATGTCTATGTGCGCAAGTGTATTGACTACGCCAGTTGAACAAGGTTACAGTGAAGAACCATTATCCTTTGCCTCTGCATTGATGATCTGTTTGACCAGCTTCAGGGCGCACAGTGTTTTCTAAGATTGACTTGCGCTCCGTTACCATCAGTTGAAGATTCGGGAGCCAGATATCCGAAGACTGCCTCAGGACTCGAATATGGCCACTACGAGTTCCTTGTCATGTCATTTGGGCTGACCAATGCCCTGCAGCTTTCATGCACTTGATGCACAGGCATAATTCAGGCCATATCTTGACTCGTTCGTGATTGTTTTATTGATGATATTCTGGTGTATTCCCGGAGTCGGGAAGATCATGAGCAGCACCTGAGGACCGTGCTTCAGACCTTGAGGGAGAAGAAATTATATGCAAAGTTCTCAAAATGTGAGTTTTGGCTGAGTTCTGTGGCATTCTTAGGCCAATGTGATTTCTAGTGAGGATTCGGGTGGATCCGAGGAAGGTAGAGGCGTGCAGAGTTGGCCCAGGCCGTCCTCAGCTACAGAGATTTGCAGTTTCCTTGGCCCTGCAGGTTACTACCGTCGTTTTGTGGAGGGATTTTTCATTGATTGTTGCCCCTATGACTAGAATTGAACAGAAGGGGTGCCCCATTTCAGTGGACAGAGGAGTGTGAGACGAGCTTTCAAAAGCTCAAGACAGCTTTGATACAGCCCTATCTTTGATGTTGCCTACCGGTTCGGGGTCTTTATACTGTCTTTGTGAACGCCTCGAGAGTTGGCCTTGGAGCAGTGTTGATGCAGGACGGTAGGGTGATTGCCTACGCGTCCAGACAGTTGAAGGTACATGAAAAGAATTACCCTGTCCACGACCTTGAGTTAGCTGCCATTGTTCATGCCTTGAAGATCTGGCGTCATTTACCTGTATGGTGTGCCTTGTGAGATCTATACTGATCATCGGAGTTTCAGCATTGCTAAGCAAAAAGGATTCTCAATATGCGTAGAGGAGGTGGTTAGAGCTGCTGAAGGATTATGACATCACTATCCTATATCACCCGGGCAAGGCCAATGTGGTGGCGTGATGCCTTGAGTCGCCGGCGGGTGAGTTTGGGGGAGTTTGGCATATTTACCAGCTTCAGAGAGGCCTATGGCGATGGATGTTCAGGCCTTAGCCAGCCAGTTTGTGAGATTGGATCTTTCGGAGCCCAGTTGGGTTCTAGGCCTGTGTGGTTTCCCGTCTTCCCTATTTGACCGTATCAGGGAGTGGCGATATGATGACCCTCATTTGCTTGTTCCTTCAGGACAGGGTCCAGCGTGAGGATGCCAGAGATGTGACCATTGGAGATGATGGAGTAATGAGGATGCAGCGCCGGATTTGTGTGCCCAATGTTGATGGCCTTCGAGAGTTGATTCTAGCAGAGGCCCATAGTTCCGGTATTCCATCATCGGGTGCCGCGAAGATGTATCAAGACCTGAGGCAGCACTATTGGTGGAGGTGAATGAAGAAGGATATAGTTGGTTATGTGTCTAGATGCCTCAACTGCCAGCAGGTGAAGTATGAGCACCAGTTCCCGGGTGGGTTGCTCCAGCAGATAGAGATTCCAGAGTGGAAATGGGCAGCATCACCATGGATTTGTTGTATGTGGACTTCCACGGGACCTTGAAGAAGTTTGATTCCATTTGGGTTATTGTGGACGGCTGACCAAGTCCGCTCATTTCATTCCTGTATGTACCAATTTCATCGGAGCGGTTGGCAGAGATTTATATTCAGGGGAGATCGTCCGTTTGCATGGTAATTCCAGTTTCTATCATTTCAGACAAGAGTACTCAGTTTACATCGCGGTTCTGGAGAGCTTTCCAACAGGAGTTAGGCACGGGTGGGAGTTGAGCACAGCATTTCACCCCCCAGACGGACGGACAGTCCGAGCGCACTATTTCAGGATTCTTAAGGACATTGCTCCGTGCGTGCGTGATTGAGTTTGGAGGGTCTTGGGATCATTTCTTGCATTGGCGGAGTTTGCTTATAACAACAGTTATCAGTCCAGCATTCTAAGATGGCGTCGTATGAGGCTTTATATGGCAGGAGGTGTAGGTCTCCGGTGGGTTGGTTTGAGCCGGGTGAGGCCAGGCTATTGGGGTACAGAGATGGTTCAGGATGCATTGGAGAAGGTCAAGGTGATTCAGGACAGACTCCGTACAGCCCAGTCTAGGCAGAAGAGTTACGCGGACAGGAAGGTTCGTGATTTTCATATATGGTTGGTTGAGCGGGTTCTGCTTCGGGTCTTGCCTATGAAGGGCGTCATGAGGTTTGGAAAGAAAAGGGGAAGCTGAGTCCGAGGTTTATTGGCCCTTTTGAGATCTTGAGGCGAGTTGGGGAGGTTGCCTATGAGCTTGCCTTACCTCCCAGCTTGGCCGGAGTTCACCCGGTATTTCATGTTTCGATGCTCCGGAGGTATCACGGTGATCCGTCGCACGTGTTGGATTTCAGTTCAGTCCAGTTGGACAAGGATCTATCCTATGTTGAGGAGCCAGTGGCTATTTTGGGCAGGCAGATCAGAAAGTTGAGGTCAAAGAACATAGCTTCAGTAAAGGTTCAGTGGCGGGGTCAGCCGGCCGAGGAGGCGACTTGGGAGACCGAGCAGGATATGCGCAGCCAGTACCCTCATCTTTTCACTACTTCAGGTATGTTCTCTATGCTCGTTCGAGGACGAACGAATGTTTAAGTGTAGGAGGATGTAACGACCCGGCCGGTCGTTTTTGGAATTTACACCCCGATCCCCCATTAACTGTTTCCCCTAAGTTCATTTCTACTATTTTGGTTTGCCGGGACGTTCGGTGCTGGGATTCGGAGTGTTTTGGGACACTTAGTCCCTAAATGAGAGCTTAAGAGTTGGAAAATGGTCCGTAATCGGAACAGTGTGAAGACGACCTCGGAATGGAAATCCGATGGTTCCGTTAGCTCCGTTAGGTGATTTCGGGGTTGGGAGCGTGTTCGGAATGTATTTTGGAGGCTCGTAGCTCATTTAGGCTTGAAATGCCGAAGTTTGAATTTTTGAAGTTTCCGATCCGATAGTGAGTTTTTGATCCGAGGGTCGGATTGGAATTCCAGAAGTTGCAGTAGCTCCGTCATGTCATTTGGGATGTGTGTGCAAAAATTTTAGGTCATTCGGACGTGTTTTGGTTAGGCTTTTTATCGAAAGTGTATTTGGAAGAAACTTGTAGTTCTTAGGCTTGAATCTTTGATTTAATCGGGTTTCCGGTGTTGTTTTAGGTGTTTTAAGGATTGGTGCAAGTTTGAATAAGGTATTAGGTGGTATTGGTGCTTTTGGTTGAGGTCCCGGGGGCCTCGGGATGATTTCGGATGGTCGACGGGAAGAAATTCTAAAGTGTGCAGTAGCAGATTTTGAGTCTTCTGGTATTTCTGCTTCTGCGGTTTGGGAACCGCAGAAGCGGCTTCTTCATCGCAGAAGCGATTCCAGGCATCTCCGCAGGAACCGCAGAAGTGGTCCCTTCCTCCGCATAAGCGGGACCGCAGAAGCGGGATTAGTACCGCAGAAGCGGAGTCTGGCCTTAAGTGAAAAACTGCAGAAGCGGCTCGTGGTCCGCAGAAGCGAGACCGCAGAAGCGGAAATGACTGTTCAGAAATATCAATTTCGAGGGTTTAATTTCATAAGTTTAAAAATAAATTGGGAGCTCGGGAGAAGGCGATTTTGGGTGGATTTTGAAGAGCAAATCACTGGGTAATGTTTTCTTGACCCTATTTAGTTGTATTCCATCAATATATAGTTAAATCCACCATTAGAATTCGAATTCAAGGTCAAAACTGGGGAAAATTGGAAGAAACTTCATAGACCTAATTATTGAGTTTTGAGTGGGCAATTGACCTCCGATTTGGGAGATTTTTATATGTTTAGACTCGTGAGAGTACGAGGGTTCTAAAAATGTGAAAATTATTCGATTCCGAGACGTTGTCTTGAGGGGCGTTTTGGTTATTTTACCTATTTTCGCGTCCTAGCTTTAAATTTAATAGTGGAATCAGTTGTTTGCAATATTACATATGATATGTAATTGAATTGAATAGATTTGGGCCATTTGGAGTCGGATACTCGTGGCAAAAGTGTGATTTCGAGTTGATTTTGGTGCCGATTCGAGGTAAGTGGCTTGTCTAACCTTGTGTGGGGGACCTTTCCCCTTAGGATATGATATGTGGTAATTGAGGGCCTTGTACGTAAGGTGACAAACGTGTACTTGAGCTAATTGTTGAAAAATCCGGTTTTTACTTAAGATATTGAGACTGAGTTTCCTTCATATTTGCCTTGTTTTACTTGCAGTTATAACCTGTGTTAGATTAGAAAAGCATGTTTAGTTGATTTAACTTGCCTATTGTTTAAGTTGCCTTGACTGTACTAAGTGAAGCATGCTAGGCTAGTACTACCTGATGTTTGTCTTTTGTACTTCATTTCTGAATATCTTCTGGTTGTGGTTGCGCATTTACATTGGGACTACGGATGTGGGATTCCGATAGCTCCCCCCTTGTTTGTTTACTTTGGGACTACGGGTTCGATTCCCGGTAGATCCCCCTGCACTTTTACTTTGGGACCGCGGGTTAGATTCCCGATAGATCCCCCCTACACATATGATGGACTACGGGACGGTATCCCGGGAGATCCACTGGACAGTTGAGGAAAGGACTACAGGACGGTATCCTGGGAGATCCTCATTGTTACCATTGGTATTGAGATGTACTTACTCTGTGGTTGTTCCGTTCTTGTGTATTTGCTTTTGCCTTGCTTAACCTGTCTTATTTCGCTGTTGTCTTTATTATTTCTGTCAGATTATCATACTGTTAATTACTGTTATTACTATATTTTGTCTCAGTATGGCCCTGACCTTCCTCGTCACTACCCAACCGAGGTTAGGCTTGGCACTTACTGAGTACCGCTGTGGTGTACTCATGCCCTTCCTGCGCATGTTTTTCATGTGCAGATCATCCAGGTACCTCTACTCAGGCACACTATCAATGAGGCAGGAGGACTACGGAGACTTCGAGGTAGATCTGCTGCGTCTGCAGACCGACGAGTCCCCCTCTTATTCTATCTTTAGTACTTAGTTTTTCCTTCTTTCGGTTGTTAGAAATTCTGGAGTTTGGAACCTTTACTATACACTTCTGTAGCCTGTGTTGCCCGTGAGTTTCCGGGTTTTGGAAATTGTTTTAGACTTGTGATATTGAGTTGTACTTGCCAAGCGGCATTCAGTACAGTTTCCTTTAGATATTTGATTTGATTTTCTCTATTTTTACGCAATTATTATATTTCCGCAAATGTTAGGCTTACCTGGTTATGAGGACCAGGTGCCGTCATGACATGTTCACGATTGGTGAACTAGGGTCGTGACATCTGCATGCTATTGGTGAATCAGCATCGCGACATGGACATCATAAACCAACTCGTGTAGAATTTGGTCATTTGTTCGGTGTCGATCTTCAGAGTTGGATCTTTCAAGCAGAATGTTACTTTGAGTTTTATGACATTGTTGACGAACAATGCTTGTCCTTGGCCTTATTTTATGCGACGTGCGGCTCTAATTTAATACCGATTACTATTTCGAAATAAATAACTAAGTGGCTGGAATTCTTTTATGGAGAAACTTCTATTGCCTTTTCACACTCGTCATTTGGAAACATCGGAGGGTCGTTTATCTAAGATTTTCCAGACATCGATGATTGAGGAGCTTCAATGTCGATTTGAGGCGTTTGCCGATGAGTCAATAGCATTATCGGAGCATTTTCTAGTTCATTATTTTACTAGTGGACTGTGTGATGATATTAATTTATTTGTCTTAATACATGGCTCAATTACATGAGCAAAGAATAGCTGCTGTAAAAGGGCCGTCCTGACCCGCTTTTCCTAAAACCCAACCTTTGTTGCCCAGTTCCCACCTTAGCGCCATCGACTTTCTCTTCCACCCCTAATCTTCACTCCACCCTTTTGGCCCTCCCAGCTCCAAAAACACATACAAACCAGTCATATCCCTCTTAAATGTCTCTCCCCGGCCGAAATTCAAAATCGTCATGAGAACGGCCTTGCTATTATTGTAACGAGATCCTGCTTTTAATAAGTGTAGATATCTTTCTCAATTATTTTTGTTGGTTGATGAGAATAAAGTGGAGATTTCGGTAGTGGAACCTCACTGATGAAGCCTTGGCAGATGAACTTCAATGTTTAGAGGTTCAGGAACATTCTTCTATTTCTTATCATGCATTGGATGGACGACATTCATCCCATAATTTTTGATTTACTGGCCATGTTAATGGATCTGCGATTCAGGTTTTGCTCGATGGGGAAAGCACGATAATTTTATTCAGGCCCGTGTTGCTAAATTTTTGCAATTTCCAATTGAACCAACTCTGAATATCTCTATTTATTAAGCTGATGTAACGACCCGACCGGTAATTTTAACATCTAGCATATCGTTCAGCAGTTTGACGCCTTGAGTAGCTTCACTTTATGTATTACTATTTGTACGTGTGGTTGGTTTTGATTTTCAAGATGTTCGGAGTTGATTTGGAAGAATAATTATAAATTTGGAAGCTTTAAGTTGAAAAAGTTAACCAAGGTTTGACCTTTGAGTAAACGACATCGGAATCGTGATTTGAAGGTTCCAACAGGTTTGTATGATGATTTTAGACTTGAATGTATGCCTAGATCGATTTTCGGGTGGACCGTGAGCTTTTCGGCGCTTATTGTGAAAAGTTGGCATTTTGAAGGTTTTAGAAGTTTTTAAGTTTGATATGGAGTGGACTTTGGTGTTATCAATGTCCCTTTAGGATTCTGAGCCTTGGAATAGGTTTGTATTGGGACTTGTGACTTGTGCGTAAACTTTGGCGTCATTCCGAAATGTTTACGTATGATTCGGACGTGTTCATCGAAGTTTGAAGGTTTGCAAGTTAAAAGAAGGATTTTGATCATCGATTCATGATTTTGATGTTGTTCGTGGCTTTTTGAGCTTTTCGATAAGTTTGGATAAGGTATTGGGACTGGATGGTGTGATTGGACGGGGTACCGGGGGCCTCGGGTGTGCTTCAGATGGGCTACGGGTTATTTCGCCATGTTTGGACTGCTATTTCTTATGCCTGGTGCTTCCTTCTTCGTGATCACGACTAGTGGGTCGCATTCGCGAAGGTCTTTTGGGCTTTTGGCAGTTTGTACTTTGCGTTCGCGAAGATCGAGACACGTTCGTGATGCTTTGGGGAGGCGGTGCATCGCGATCACGAGATGGGTTCCGCGATTGCGTAGAAGGATATGTGGGAAGGGGCACCAGGCAATTGTCTTACGCGTTCGCGAGTGGGGAATCACATTCATGTAAGGATAGTAGATTTTGTCAACGCATTCCCGACCAGTGCGTCGCATTTGCGAAGAATGAATTGGCAGCTGAGAATTTGGTCTTCGCGATCGCAAAGAAGGAATCGCTAGGCAGACTCCAATTTATTTCGAACTGAGCCCATTTCTCTCACACTTTCACTTGGTTGGGCGATTTTTGGAACTCTTTGAGAGGAGATTTTCACCACCTATTGCAAGGTAAGTTATTCCCACTTGTTGTAAATTAAATATATGGATTTTAACATGAAAATTGATAGAAATTGTAGGATTTTGGAAGAAAATCTAGAAACAGTGTCACGACCCCAAACCACCCCGGTCGTGATGGCGCCTATCACAGTACTAGGCAAGCCGACTCAAAACAAATAATATAAAGGTCTTTTGTAAATTCATTTCCAAATCAGTTATGAACACAAGTCTTTCATTTAATATAACAAAATACGCGGAAGAAAAACAAATATGCAAATACATCCACACTGCCCGATCCTGATGTCACTAGTCATGAGCCACTAAGATATTGTCCAGTACTGTCTACTCAATACAAGAAGAAAAGACTAGAAAATAACACTATGGATAAGAAGGAAAAAGGCAGGGTTGCGAACGCCGTGCAGCTACCTTGCTATCCCCGAAAATACTCAGAAGCTGCTAAAAGCTCTCACTCTAATGCTCTGGCACCTGGATCTGCACACAAGGTGCAGGGAGTAACGTGAGTACGGCAACTCAGTAAGTAACCAAAGTGAATAAAGGTTGAGTGCAGTGACGAGCATTTAAATCATATACATAATCTAACATAGAATCTCAATAGAAATATCAAAGTCAAATCCATAGTTCAATTTCCAAACAGCTTGTAAAACTCCAATTTCAATGAAAGTTAATTAAAACATTTGCTCAATATTTTTCCATAAAGGCTCAGCATAAAAGAAGGGTGAAAAACAGTAAGTTCATAAACAAGCCACTCGGGTCTCACTCAAATATATATAGCATCTTGGGCAAGCTTCTCAGTCACTCATGACTCAACTTTCATCAATCAGCACTCACTCTCAGCACTCCCGCTCCATAGACATCTCATAATAATAACCACTGCGGCGTGCAGCCCGATCCATAAATATATATAGTCGACTGCGCTCACTGGGGGTGTGCAGACTCCGGAGGTGCTCCTATATCCCAAGCGCTATATCGCTGCGGCGTGCAGCCCGATCCATATACATATTAATATCGCTGCGGCGTGCAGCCCGATCCATAAATATATACATAATCCTCACCATCCGGCCCTCGGCCTCTCTTAGTCATCAAACTTACAGTCACTCGGGCATTTCAGTAAAACAAATCAGGGAACTCAGCCCAAACAACTTTCAAACATTTCAAACAGCGTAATGAAACTAAATCAAAAGTAAACAGGTAAAAATCATGATTGAGGATATGCTAACGGATCAAAACAGTGGGAGGAAAGTGGTAAAATACCCCTGAGGGTCCAAACAGTACGGCACAAGGCCCCAAACATGGCATTCATCCCAAATTAACAGATTCATTTCTAAAACACATAGATATCATATAGTGTTTATCAAAATAAGCAACTCTACAGTTACTGCGGGATGGACCAAGTCACAAATCCCTACCGGTGCACGCCCACACGCCCGTCACTAGCATGTGTGTCACCTCATTTATCAAAACAGTACGAAATAACGGAGTTTCATACCCTCAGTTCTAGATTTACAATCGTTACTTACCTCAAACCGGGTGAAATTCTACTCCGCGATGCCTTTGCCACTCAACTCGGCCTCAAATCGCCCCGAATCTATCCAAAATCAGAATCATGACGTCAATATATGCTAAAGGAACAAAGCCCACACGACAATAATCAAATTAAATCAAAATTCCTGAAATTGGCCAAACCCGACCCCCCAATCCCACATCTCGGAATCCGATAAAAATCACATCACTAGAATTCCTATCCTCCCACGAGTCTACACATACCAAGAACATCAAAAACCGGACCTCTAATGGCCCTTCAAATCCCCAATTTTAACTCTCCAATTTCAAGCCCTAGTTTCCCAATTTTTCACCCCTAATCTCTTCAATTTCTATGTTTAATCAATTGAAATTCACCACAGATATGAGTATTAAGTTCAAAAATCTTACCTCAACAAGAATCCCCTTGGTTTCCTCTTCAAAATCCTCCAAAAGCTTCAATCCCATCTCAAAAATGGTGGAAATGGGCAAAAATTAGCGAAGGAAAGCTTTTATAGTTTCTGATCCAGGGATTCCGCACCTGCGGTCCCATAAGCGCACCTGCGCTACCGCTTCTGCGGTTTTCACTTAAGGGGGCCAACTTTCGCACCTGCGCCCCGCAGGCCTCGCACCTGCGGACTCGCAGGTGCGGTTAACCATCCGCTCCTGCGACTAAGTCCGCTCCTGCGGCCATCATCACGCGCCTACGATCATCGCACCTGCGGTCCCCAATCCGCAGGTGCAGAAACAACAGAAGCAGCAGCTGAAGCTGCTCAATTCCAAGGCCAAACTGTCCGACAACCGTCCGAATTCATCCCGAGTCCCCTAGGACCTCAACCAAAAATACGAACAAGTTACGTATCACTATTCAAGCTTATTCCAACCTTCGAAACACTCAAAACAACATCAAAACATCAAATCACCCTCGGATTCAAGCCTAAGGATTTCAAAACTTCCGAATTCCGCAACCGATCCAAAAACCTATCAAACCTCATCTGAATGATCTGAAATTTTGCACACACGTCACAAATGACACAATGGACCTACTCCAATTTCTGGAATTCCAATCCGACCCCGATATCAAGATTTCCATCACCAACCGAAAAACATCAAAATTCTAAGTACGCAAATTCAAGCCTAAATCTACCACGGACCTCCAAAATACATTCTGATCATGCTCCTAAGTTCTAAATCACTTAACGAAGCTATCCGGACCATAAAAACCAAATTCCGAGATCATTTACCCACAAGTCAACTTCCAGTTGACTTTTCCAACTAAATGGCCAACTTAAGAAACTAAGTGTATCATATCTCTCCAAAACTACTCCAAACACAGAACAACCAACACGATACGATGAAATGTAGCTGAACAACACATAAAGAAGCTGAAATGGGGAAAACAGGGTTGTAACTCATGAAACGACCGACCGAATCGTTACATCCTCCCCCTCTTAAACAAACGTTCGTCCTCGAACGAGTCAAGAAACATACCTGAAGCCTCAAATAGGTGAGGATATCTGCTCCACGTCTCCCGCTCGGTCTCCCAGGTAGCCTCCTCCACGGGCTGACCTCTCCACTGCACTTTCACTGAAGATATATCCGTTGATCTCAACTTTCGAACCTGACACCCCAAAATAGCCACTGGCTCCACATCATAAGTCAAATCACAGTCTAACTAAACCGTGCTGAAATCCAAAACATGAGACGGATTTCCAATATACTTCCGGAGCATAGAAATATGGAATACCAGATGCACACTCGACCAGCTAGGTGGCAAAGCCAGCTCATAAGCCACCTGCCCAATCCTCCGAAGCACCTCAAAAGGCCCAATGAACCGAGGACTCAATTTACCCTTCTTTCCAAATCTCATAACACCCTTCATGGGTGAAACCTTCAGTAGAACCTTCTCCCCAACCATGTAAGACACATCATGAACCGTCCTGTCAGCATAACTTTTCTGTCTCGATTGCGTTGTACGAAGTCACTCCTGAATCACTTTCACCTTGTCCAAGGCATCTTGCACCAAGTCTGTACCCAAAAGCCTAGCCTCGCCTGGCTCAAACCAACCAACTGGAGATCTACACCATCTACCATATAAAGCCTCATATGGAGCCATCTGAATACTCAACTGATAACTGTTGTTATATGCAAACTCCGCGAGCGGTAGAAACTGATCCCATGAACCCCCAAAATCAACAACACAAGCGCGCAACATGTCCTCTAATATCTGAATAGTGCGCTCGTACTGCCCATCCGTCTGAGGGTGAAAAGCTGTGCTCAACTCAACCTGAGTACCCAACTCTCGCTGCACGGCTCTCCAAAACTGCAAAGTAAATTGAGTACCTCTATCTGAAATGATAGAAACTGCAATGCCATGTAGGCGAACAATCTCTCGGATGTAAATCTCTGCTAACCGGTCTGAATAATAGGTAGTATAAGGAATGAAGTGTGCGGACTTGGTCGGCCAATCCACAATCACTCAAATAGCATCGAACTTCCTCAAATTCCGTGGGAGTCCAACTACAAAGTCCACGGTGATCTGCTCCCACTTCCACTCTGGAATATCTAACCGCTGAAGCAAGCCACCCGGTCTCTGATACTCATATTTTACCTGCTGACAATTGAGACACCGAGCTACAAATCCCACAATATCCTTCTTCATTCTCCTCCACCAGTAATGTTGTCTCAAATCCTGATACATCTTCGCAGCACCCGGATGGATGGAATACCGCGAGCTGTGGCCTCCTCCAAAAACTCCCGAAGCCCATCCATATTGGGCACGCATATCCGGCCCTGCATTCTCAATACTCCATCATCACCAATAGTCAGATCCCTGGCATCGTTGTGCTGAACTCTGTCCTTAAGGACAAGCAAATGAGGATCATCATACTGGCGCTCTCTGATGCGATCAAACAAGGAAGACCGAGAAATCACACAAGCTAAGACCCGACTGGGCTCCGAAATATCTAACCTCACGAATCGATTGGCCAAGGTTTGAACATCAACTGCAAGAGGTCTCTCCCCAATAGGAATATATGCCAAACTGCCCATACTCACCGCCTTCCTACTCAAAGCATCGGCCACTACATTAGCCTTCCCCAGATGGTACAAGATAGTGATATCATAGTCCTTTAGCAGCTCCAACCATCTCCGTTGCCTCAAATTGAGATCCTTCTGCTTGAACAAGTGCTGGAGGCTACAATGATCAATAAACACCTCACAAGACACATCATACAGATAATGCCTCCAAATCTTCAACGCGTGAACAATGGCGGCCAACTCTAGATCATGAACGGGGTAGTTCTTCTTATGGGGCTTCAATTGACGAGAAGCATAAGCAATCACTCTACCCTCCTACATCAACACACACCCAATACAAATTCTCGAAGCATCATAATACACTATATATGAACCTGAAGCCGAAGGCAAAACAAATACTGGAGTTGTGGTCAAGGCAGTCTTGAGCTTCTGAAAGCTCGCCTCACACTCATCCGACCACCTGAATAGAGCACCCTTTTGAGTTAATTTGGTCAAGGGTGATGCAATAGATGAAAATCCCTAAACGAACCGACGGTAATAACCCGCCAAACCAAGAAAGCTGCGAATCTCTGTGGCTGAGGATGGTCTGGGACAACTCTGAACCGCCTCTATCTTCTTCGGATCAACCTGAATACCCTCGCTGGACACCACGTGCCCCAAGAAAGCCACTAAACTGAGCCAAAACTCACACTCGGAGAACTTTGCATAATGCTTCTCCTCCCTCAACCGCTGCAATACCACTCTCAAATGCCGCGTGCTCCTCCTGACTATGCTAGTACACCAGAATATCATCAATGAATATAATGACAAACGGGTCGAGATAAGGCCGAAACACGGTATTCATCAAATGCATGAACGCTGCTGGGGCATTGGTAAGCCCAAAAGACATCACAAGGAACTCATAATGGCCATATCGGGTCCTGAAAGTTGTCTTAAGAATATCCGAGTCCTCGATCTTCAACTGGTGATACCTTGATCGAAGATCAATCTTGGAGAACACCCTCGCTCCCTGAAGCTGGTCAAATAAATCATCAATACGAGGTAAAGGAAACTTGTTCTTGATTGTAACTTTGTTCAACTGTCTGTAATCAATGCACATCCTTATCGTTCCATCCTTCTTCTTCACAAACAGAACAGGCGCACCCCAAGGTGACACACTAGGCTGAATAAACCCCTTATCAAGGAGTTCCTAAAGCTGCTCCTTCAACTCCTTCAACTCCGCTGATGCCATACGATACGGTGGAATAGAAATGGGCTGAGTGCCCGGCACCAGATCAATACCAAACCCTGTCCTGGGGCATGCCCGGCAGGTCTGCAGGAAACACATCTGGAAAGTCCCTCACCACTGGAATAGAATCGATACTAGGCGTCTCTGCACTGACATCCCTCACAAACGCTAAGTATGAAAGACAACCTTTCCCAACCATCCGTTAGGCCTTCAGAAACGAAATCACCCTACTGGAGACAAAATCAGTCGAACCTCGCCACTTAATCCGTGGCAAACCCGGCATAGCCAATGTCACTGTCTTAGCATCACAGTGTAATATAGCCCGACATGGAGATTGCCAATCCATGCCTAATATCACATCAAAGTCCACCATACATAGCAACTAAAGGTCCACTCGGGTCTCCAGAACCCCAATAGTCACAACACACGATCGATATACGCGGTTCACAACAATAGTATCGCCCATCGGAGTAGATACACAAACAGAGGAAACAAGAGACTCACGGGGCATATCCAAATAACGAGCAAAATATGATGATACATATGAAAAGGTGGAACCAGGATCAAATAACACAGAGGCATCTCTATGGCAAACTAAGACAATACTTGTAATCACCGTATCTGAAGCAATGGTGTCTGGTCTAGCTGGGAGGGCATAGAAATGGGCCTGACCTCCACCTGATTGGCCTCCCCCCTCTACGGCGACCCCTAGCTGACTGACCCCCACCCCTAGCTGCCTGGGCGGGTGGTGAAGTAACTAGAGCTGAAGTCGAGGGCTGACTCCTCTACTGAGATGGACCCTCAAGAAGACGAGGACACTGCCTCCTCATATGTCCAAAATCTCCAAACTCGTAACAACTCCCTGGTGTGGGGAACGCGGATTGAAGGGAACCCCTAGCACCGGAATGACCAATAGAAGGACCTGGCATGGAAGAGCCCTGATTGATGGATCACGGGACGAACTCTGGGCTGGTAGGGCACTAAGTGATGAATGACCCTGATAAGAACTATGAGAACCATGGCCCGCTGATGCCCCACGATGAACTGAGCGGGCTGACTGAGCATGCCTGAATAAGCGGCCTCTGTCGTGCTGAAACTGACCTCTCGAAGGAACACCACCAAAACTACCAGATCAGGCCTCTTGGCCTTCCTCTCATCTCGCTCCTGGCGACGAACTGACTCAATCTCGCGGGCAATATCAACAACCTCCTCAAAAGTAGCTCCCGACACCCTCTCTCTAGTCATGAGAATTCGAAGTTGATATGTGAGGCCATCAACGAACCTCCCGATCCTCTCTCCGTCTATAGGAACCAACCAGACAGCATGATGAGCGAACTCCGAGAACCTCATCTCATACTGCGTCACAGTTATATCACCTTGACGCAACTGCTCGAACTGCATGCGCAGCTCCTCCCTATGAGACTATGGCACATACTTCTCCAAAAAGAGAGCGGAGAACTGCTGCCAGGTAAGGGGCGCTACACCAACAGGCCTACGCCTCTCATAAGCCTCCCACCAAGTGAAGGCAGCTCCAGAAAACTGAAAAGTAGTAAATGTGACCCCACTGGTCTCCAGAATACCCGTTGTACGGAGAATCCTCTAACACTTGTCTAAGAAATCCTGGGCATTCTCGCCCTCTACACCACTGAAAGCCGGAGGCTGAAGTCTACCAAACCTCTCCAATCGACGTTGCTCGTCCTCAGGCATAATAGGTACTACAAAATCCTGAGCAGGTGCAACCGGCTGGGCTGGTGGTGCCTTCGGTGTCTGCAATCCCTGAACAACCTGCTCGGGTGTGCAGGCTGCGGGAGTCTGAGTGCCTCCCCCGACCTGAGAAGTGGCTGCTGTAGTAGAAACTGCGACCTCCTGAGCAAGACTAGTGCATATGGTCAAGATTTGAGCCAAGGTCACTTAAAGACCCGGAATAATAATAGGCACAGCGGGTGCCTGAACTAGCCCCGCTGGAGCATCCCCCACTAGAATCTGATCATGAACTGGGGTAGCTGGTCGATTTGCAGGTGTTGCCCCATCTGCTGTACCGGCTACACCCATGCCCCTTCCACGGCCTCGACCGCAACCTTGGCCTCTAGTGGCCCCAACTTGTGGTTGTCCGTCCTGACTGGTAGCACGTATCCTCACCATCTGTGAGAGAATAGAATAATAGAAGTTTAGTACTAGAATTGGCAGATTCGCATGACAGGAATTTCAAGAATGTGAAGTTTTTCTAAAGGTTCTGCAGCCTCCCGAGGATAAGTATAGACGTCTCCGTACCGATCCGCGAGACTCTACTAAATTGGCTCATGAACCGTGAGACCTATGAAACCTAGGCTCTCATACCAACTTGTCACAATCCCAAACCACCACGGCCGTGATGGCGCCTATCACAGTACTAGGCAAGCCGAATCAACACAAATAACATAAAGGTCTTTTGTAAATTCATTCCAAATCAGTTATGAACACAAGTCTTTCAATTAATATAACAAAATACGCGGAAGAAAAACAAATACGCAAATACAACCACACTGCCCGATCCTGGTGTCACTAGTCATGAGCCACTAAGATACTGTCCAGTACTGTCTACTCAATACATGAAGAAAAGACTAAAAAAAAATAACACTAAGGATAGGAAGGAGAAAGGCAGGGCTGCGAACGCCGTGCAGCTACCTTGCTATCTCCGGAAATACTCAGAAACTGCTGAAAGCTCTCACTCTGATGCTCTGGCACCTGGATTTGCACACAATGTGCAGGGAGTAACGTGAGTACGCCAACTCAGTAAGTAACCAAAGTAAATAAAGGCTGAGTGCAGTGACGAGCATTTAAATCATATACATAATCTAACATAGAATCTCAAAAGAATTATCAAAGTCAAATCCGTAGTTCAATTTCCAAACAGCTCGTAAAACTCGAGTTTCAATGAAAGTTAATTAAAACATTTGTTCGATATTTTTCAATAGAGGCTTAGCATAAAAGAAGGGTGAAAAACAGTAAGTTCATAAACAAGCCACTCGGGTAAAGTATCACTCATATATATATACAGCCTCTCGGGCAAGCCTCTCAGTCACTCATGACTCAACTCTCATCAATTAGCACTCACTCTCAGCACTCCCGCTCAATAGACATCTCATAATAATAACCGCTGCGACGTGCAGCCCGATCTGTACATATATATAGTCGACTGCTCTCACTAGGGGTATATAGACTCCGGAGGGGCTCCTACAGCCCAAGCACTATATCGCTGCGGCGTGCAGCCCAATCCAACATATCACTGCGGCGTGCAGCCCGATCCGTAAATATATATATAATCCTCACCATCTGGCCCTCGGCCTCTCTCAATCATCAACCTTACCGCCACTCGGGCATTTTAGTAAAAAACAAACCAGGGAAATCAACCCAAACAACTTTCAAACATTTCAAGCAGAGTAATGAAACTAAATCAAAAGTAAACAGGTAAAAATCATGACTGAGGATATGCTTTCGGATCAAAAGAGTGGGAGGAAAGTAGTAAAATACCCTTGAGGGTCCAAACAGTTCGGCACAAGGCCCTAAAGATGGCATTCATCCCAAATTAACAGATTCATTTCTAAAACACATAGATATCATATAGAGTTTATCAAAATAAGCAACTCTACAGTTACTGCGGGACGGACCAAGTCACAAATCTCTACCGGTGCACGCCCAAACGCCCGTCACCTAGCATGTGCGTCACCTCATTTATCCAAACAGTACGAAATTTCGGGGTTTCATACCCTCGGGTCTAGATTTACAATCGTTACTACCTCAAACCGGGTGAAATTCTACTCTGCGATGCCTTTGCATTTCGACTTGGCCTCAAATCGCCCCGAATCTGTCCAAAATCAGAATCATGACATCAATATATGCTAAAGGACCAAAGCCCACGCGAAAATAATCAAATTACATCAAAAATTCTGAAATTGGCCAAATCCGACCCCCGGGCCCACGTCTCCAAATCCGATAAAAATCACATCACTATAATCCTTATCCTCCCACGAGTCTACACATACCAAGAACATCAAAAATCGGACTTTAAATGGCCCTTCAAATCCCCAATTTTAAGTCTCCAATTTCAAGCCCTAGTTTCCCAATTTTTCACCCCTAATCTCTTCAATTTCCATGTTTAATCAACTAAAATTCACCATAGAAACGAGTATTAAATTCAAAAATCTTACCTCAACAAGAATCCCCTTGGTTTCCTCTTCAAAATCCTCCAAAAGCTCCAATCCCGTCTCAAAAATGTTGGAAATGGGCAAAAATTCGCGAAGGAAAGCTTTTATAGTTTGCTCCAGAGATTCTGCACCTGCGGGTTCATAAGCGCACCTGCGCTACCGCTTCTGCGAAAATACTCCACTTCTGCGGTTTTCACTTAAAGGGGCCAACTTCCGCGCCTGCGCCCCAGACCTCGCACCTGCGGGCTCGCAGGTGCGGTTAACCATCAACTCTTGCGACTAAGTCCGCTCCTGCGATTATCGCACTTGCGATCCCCAATCCGCAGGCGTGGAAACAACAGAAGCAGCAGCTGAAGCTGCTCAATTCCAAGGACAAACTTTCCGACAACCTTCCAAATTCATCCCGAGGCCCCCGGGACCTCAACCAAAAATACGAACAAGTCACATATCACTATTCAAACTTATTCCAACCTTCGGAACATCAAATCACCCTCGGATTCAAGCCTAAGGATTTTAAAACTTCTGAATTTCGCAACCGATCCAAAAACCTATCAAACCACAGCGGAAAGATCTGAAACTTTGCGCACACGTCACAAATGACACAATGGACCTACTCCAATTTCCAGAATTCCAATCCGACCCCGATATCAAGATTTCCACTACCAACCGAAAAATGCCAAAATTCCAATTTCGCCAGTTCAAACCTAAATTTACCACGGACCTCCAAAATACAATCTGATCACGCTCCTAAGTCCGAAATCACCTAGAAAAGTTATCCGAACCATAAAAACCAAATTTCGAGATCATTTACCCACAAGTCAACTTCCGTTTGATTTTTCCAACTAAATGGCCAACTTAAGAGACTAAGTGTCTCATATCTCTCCAGAACTACTCCAAACACAGAACAACCAACACTATACGATGAAATATAGCTGAACAACACATAAAGAAGAAAAAATGGGGAAAACGGGGCTGTAACTCATGAAACGACCAGTCGGGTCGTTACAAACGATAATCTTGGATTTTGACCACGAAATTAGACATGAAATTAGCAATAAATTATATATTTGAGTTCAAGGTGTTATGGTAGTATTTATCTTCGAAATATTTCGGAATTCGGGCGCGTGGGCCCGGGGGTTGACTTTGTTAACTTTTTGTGAATAATTGGGAATTATTTCTAATTGTTGAATTACGAATCTTGGAGTATATTTTCATTGGTTTGCACATTGTTTGACTAGCTTCGGATCATTTGGCATTGGTTTGAGGAGTTAGAGAGGCGTTAGAGCCTGTTATCGGATTTCGGAGCGAGGTAAGTCTCATGTCTAACCTTGTGAGGGAGGATTTACCCCGAAAGTGTTATGTTTGTTATGCGCCACGTGCTTTGGGAGCTATGCACGTATGAGGTGACGAGTGTCCGTGCGTATGCTAGAATTCATTATAGGTCCGGGTAGACTTAAACTCACGCCATGCCTTGATTGTAATATTTGAGTTATTCTTACATGTTTATATGATTTATATTGTATTAATGCCTGAGACTACACTTGCATAGAGTAACGGACTTGATATTTTAAATATTGGCGAACTACTTGATTAGTAGTAGAGATTATACTTCCTTTCACGGATTTCTCCTGTGTTGTGCGAATTTGTCCAAAAGTTTCTTGAAATTTCGTAACCCACACATATTCGTGAGTGGGGCCAGTGACCTGTCAAGTTTCAATATTCCTATGGGATCGGGCTGAGCGCCTCAGTAGTATTTTTATGGATCGGGTCGTCGACCTCGGTAGTATTATGATATGCATCTATGTTTCGTGCCGGTCGACCCTCGGTAGTGCACGATTATGGGATCGGGTTGAGCAACCCCAGTGGTACTATCATGGGATCGGGTCATGCGCCACGACAGGAAATTGTGCCTTTACTTTTATGGAATCGGGTCATTCGCCTCGGCAGAATCGTGCATGATATTTAATAACAAGTCAATTTACCCGTGAGTTACCTAACTTGAGATGTGATATTTTATCTCTCTTTAACCATTATATATTTTATTTGAGGTATTGTCCGGCTATTGAGGACCTCGTGTTTGTTCTTCTATTGGGGATCGTATTATGCACTTATATCCGCTTCGTTGTTTTTACCTGCTATGCCTCATATCTGTTTACTTTCATTATACCTGATTTATTAGACCACTAGTAACTGTAGATGTCGACCCCTTGACACTACTTCTTCAGGGTTAGGCTAGATACTTACTGGGTACGCATTAATTCATGTACTCATGCTACACTTCTGCATTAATTGTGCAGGTACTGAGGTGGGTTCATTTGGTGGTCATCTTGGTGCCTAGGCGCAACTGCTGAGGAGACTTTATGGTGAGCTGAATTACATGTCACCATCCACAGCACACGGAGTCTCCATCATATTCATTTATTTTATCCTTTTGTGTATTTCAGACAAATATTGTATTAGTATTGTACTTCCTAGTAGATGCACATGCATTTGTGACACCGGATTTTGGAGATTTAACTCTGTTCTTGGTTTATATTCTAACCACGTTCGAGCAATTAAATTAATAACATCAGTACTTTCTTATGAAAATGAACGATTTTAGTTGTTTATTTCAGTATTTCATTCGAGATGCATGTAGATTCTCTATTAGTGTTTCATGGTTGGATTTCCTAATGACGGCGCTCGTTGAGCGCCATCTCGGCCTATAGTGAGATTTGGATCGTGATAGTTGAGCACGTGTTATGTTTTGATGATTAAAAAATCTGACTTATTTATGTTGAATGAACCAGCTTTCATGAATAGGTTGCTATTCTTCTCGACTGATGTGTACATATGATAAGGGCGATGCAAGAACCAGGTTTGTAGCATATGAGTGGAGAGTGTTGATCAGACACAAAAATTTAGAGTGTGTGTGCAAGTTCCTCAAAAAGATTCGTCCGTGCTCTAAAGGAAAGCATTAATTGGAGGATTTTGTGTTCAAAAAGGTTTTTGCAAATAAGGAAAAACTTACATAGAAGGAAAAGTTTGAAGAGTTGGAAACAAATAAGGAAACCAAATCAAAACATGAGAGATTTTCCTTAATCGAAATATTCTAGGTTTAGGATCTTTAATTGAAGAAGATCTTCGGCCAACTTTACAACTTAAAAAGCGACTTTTTCTGCTATTCAAGACTAGTTCTATTCACACAAGAAGGCAAGAAATTTATTAAAGGACGAAAAATCTCCGCAGAAAGGTGCTCTTGGAGACTGAAGCTGCTCAACCAAAGAACATGTTCCTGAAGTCAAAGTTGTTGAAGTTCTTTAGTTTTTTAGGTTGAGTCAAATGATCTAAATTGTAACCTATTTTCTTTTGAGAAGTGTAATCATACGTTAGTGCATAAACTTCTAGGTTTTGTTAGCTTCCTAGTCTAAAGTTTGTTTGGAAAAGGGTAGCTACAATTGAGTTGACTGTAGGGGTTGGTGTACTAGAGTTAGTCCCCTTTGAATATAGAGTTGTAACCTAAAATTTCCCAATGAAGTTAAAAGAAATTTTGAGGCAAATCCTATTGGGATAGGTCATTGTTTCTACTCCATTAAGCAAGGAGATTTTTCACGTAAAAATTGTTGTGTTGTTTAATTTTCGTACTTTATTTTTGTTTAGTTCAAATAACCACATTCTTTGAAATCACAAAAATCAGGTAAGACACAATTCAACCCCTCCCCCTTTTTTGTGTCTAATTCAACTCTAAAATAATAATAGATATCAGAGCAGGTTATGAATTTTTTGTGTCTAATTCAACTCTAAAATAATAATAGATATCAGAGCAGGTTCTTTCCTAAGAGGCTAACACCTTAAAATGATCTAGAATGGCTGCATCACCGGACGCTCAAGAAAGACTTTCAACTGTTAGGCCACCCTTGTTTAACGAAAAATACTATAGTTGGTGGAAGGGAAGGATGCATGACATTCTTGAAGGAGAAGACCTAGAACTTTGGGATATTGTTGAAAAAGGACCAAATATTTCTATGTTGGTTGATGACAAAGGTATCACCATTGGACCGCAGCCAAGAGAAAAATATTCTGAAAAAAATGTCAAACGGGTTCAAAAGAATGCTAAAGCCAAAAGTATTTTGATCTGTGGTATTGGTCCATACGAAAATAATAGAATCTAAGTATGCAGAGATACAAAATCCATATGGGATGCCTTGCAGTGTACCGATGAAGGTACATCTCAAGTTAAACAGTCAAAGATCGATATGTTAACTAGGAAATATGAACTGTGTAAGATGAACGAGGGGAAAGTAATTCTTGAGATGCATACAAGGCTTACATCATCCATTATTTTTGGCAAGAGGTTAGCAAAATGCAAGGTACCACTCTTCCTATCAGTACAGCTTATCCCCCGCAAAACTGATGGACAACCTGAGGCTCTAACAAGTGTGTCGAATAGTACCTTCGATGGGTTGTGGAAAATAGTCCTTCAAAATGGGTGTCCATGTTGCCATGGGCCGAGTACTGGTACAATACATCACTTCAATCATCAACTGGCATGATCCATTTTCAAGCTCTTTATGGAAGAGAACCACCAACAACTGCTAGTTATATTTTGGGCAGCAACTGTAATGATCTTGTGGAACAACTTTTACTCCAAAGGGATGAGGTGTTGGATATATAAACAAAATTTGGCTAAAGCTCACGAAGAATGAAGGACCTAGCAGATAAACAAAGAACTGAACTGAACTTTGAGGAAGGAGATTGGATCTTTATGAAGCTCAAACCATACAGACAAGTATCAATTCGACTTCAAAGACAACATAAACGGGGAAGAAAGTACTTTGGTCCATTTCGTGTTCTTAAAAGAATTGAAGTGGCATACAAATTGGAATTGCCGGTAGCTGCAAAAATTCACCCAGTCTTTCATATATCACTATTTAGGAAATGTCTGGTGCACTCAGATAATCAGATCGCAGCACTTCACTTGACTGATTTTGTTCATACTGATAGACCTACAGGACTGAACCTTGAGGACAAGGTTCTCACTGGAGATGGGGTAATGTTACGAATCCAGAATCACAAAATGAACCTGTTTATGAGGCTGACGAGTTGGGTGCTGATGTGGAGTCCACGGAAGATGCTATTGAGGACAATATGGTAAGGGGCAAACGAGTGAGACAAATGCCTACATGATTATGTAGTGGGACATGGTGATGTAGTTATAGGAGTTGGTTATACAAGGCAGGGTAGTGGATCAGGAAAAATTATCGAGAATATTCTTCCCTCATCTATATCTCTGTAATTCTAATTCTCATCTCCTTCTTTCAGTTGTTATCCCCTGCACTCCATGTTAATTTCATCATTATAGTTCCCTTTGCATATCAATATAAGTTGTTTCTGGTGTGGTTAAGAATTATTAGTAGCAATTGCTATAGTAAGTACTCTTTTAATATTACAGAATTTCAACTCAAGCATTAGTTAGTATGTGTCCACCAGATGCCCCTTTTTCCGGGCTAGGACCAATCTAAACTTTGTTGCGACAAATTAGAACAAAGCCTCTCACTGCTCATGGTGAGAGATCTGCAGTGTTGTATTCATTCATTCAGAAATTGGATATTCATATTCCTGTAAGCTCTCACATTAAACATCCATTACATGCTAAAAGGATCCCAGGCACTGAGAACAAAAAATTCTGAAGAAAATATACTAACCTAATAATGATACATTTGACCAAAATTATAGCACAACCATTGAGAATTGTTGAATTGATATCATTGAATTATTCAATAAATTCAATCAACCACTAATTCTGATTTCTGATACAAAATCGACAAGTCACACCAAAGGGGGAAAAAAAGGATAATCTAATACAATGATACAAGTATACAACACATGGTGCAATCGTAAACACCGATTAAAGTTACAAGTATACAACAACAAAATTTAGAAAGACAGGGGGGGGGGCTATTTTTCTTCCTAGTTGTTCAAAACTGTTTACCAAAAGCCTGCTGCTTATTGTTAACTTTTTATTTTTATTGGTTCATATAAAGAATGACAATGGCCATGAATAATGCACCTATACAGAAAGTAAAGGTTTATATTTTCCCCTTCCTCTTCTCATCCAATGCCTGCACAAAAAGAGAGGTAGAACTTAGGCAAGCATTATTATGAATCTATAGCCCCAAAAAAAAATTCCCTATGAAAGTGTTATACTTTTGGTTCATGTTTGAAGCTTCTAATAAGTTTACATGATGTATTCCGACTTGTATGAATGTTCGGTTTAGGACTTGAGGGACTTGGGGGTCGTTTCTGCACTATTGCATGAAAGTTGGAACCTTAAAGATTCTTTAAGTTGAATCGAGTTGTTGTTTTGGTTTGTAGCGCTTCGCTTCATGTTTCGAGCCATTGGATAAGTCTGTACAGGGTACTGCACTTGTCAAGATGATTTGAAGGGGTCCCACGGGGCTCAGGTGAGTTTCGAGGTATTTGGAGGAGGATTAGGTGAAAGACCAGCCAAATCTGCAAAGAATGCAAACCCGGCGTGCCAGTGCAATTTACCTGAAGTTTTGTATAAATAGCCTCATTTTGTACTTTGAGTTCATTTCACAATTTTTAGAGCTAGGGAGCTCGAATTGAGGCAATTGTTTGAAGGATTTTTTATGTACGACGTTGCAGTAAGTTATTTTAACTCGAATCTATGACTGTATCCATGAATCTGTAGTCAATTTTGTCTTAAAATCAAGGAATCAAAGAGGTGAAAATGGGATTTTAGACCAAACTTAAGAAAGTGATGAAGATTTAAAAACCGATTATTTGGGGGAGTATGGGAAAGTCTGTCATTTGAAGAAGTCCTTGTATGGCTTGAAGCAGAGTCCACGAGCTTGGTTTGGCAAGTTCAGTGAGGTAGTTTAGGAGTTTGGGTTGAAAATGAGTAAGTGCGATCACTCAGTCTTCTATCGGAAATCAGTAGCTGGCACTATTCTCCTCGTTGTACATGTTGATGATATTGTTATCACAGGAAGTGACTATGCTGGGATTTCTTCCCTCAAGTCTTTTCTGCATACTAGGTTTCATACAAAGGACTTGGGCCAGTTGAAATACTTTTTGGGAGTAGAAGTAAATAGAAGCAAGAAGGGAATTCTTTTGTCTCAGAGAAAGTACATTCTTGACTTGCTTGCAGAAACTGGAAAGTTGGCAGCTAAACCTTGCAGTACTCCAATGATTCCTAATGTGCATCCTATGAAAGACGATGGTGATCCTTTTGACGATCCAGAGAGATACAGGAGGTTAGTTGGGAAATTAAACTACCTTACTGTGACTCGTCCAGATATTGCTTTTGCGGTAAGTGTTGTTAGCCAGTTCATGTCTGCACCAACGGTCAAACATTGGGCAGCTTTGGAACAGATTTTGTGTTACTTGAAAGGAGCTCCTGGACTTGGCATATTATATAGCAATCACAATCATACTCGTATTGAGTGTTTTGCAGATGCTGACTGGGGTGGATCGAAAATTGATAGAAGATCTACTACAGGTTATCGTGTCTTTGTTGGAGGAAACTTGGTATCATGGAGGAGTAAGAAGCAAAGTGTTGTATCTGATCTAGTGCAGAATCCGAGTATAGAGCTATGTCACAGTCTACATGTGAGATTATGTGGATACATCATCTGTTGACTGAAATTGGGTTAGAGCATCCAATACCAGCAAAACTCTGATGTGACAATCAAGCTGCCCTCCATATTGCGTCAAATCCGGTGTATCATGAAAGAACTAAGCATATTGAGGTTGACTGCCATTTTATTCGAGAGAAGATTCAGGAGAACTTGATCTCCACTGGCTACGTGAAGACAGGAGAGCAACCGGCTGATTTGTTCACAAAGGCGTTAGAATGGAATTCGAGTTGATTACCTTTGTAACAAGCTGGGCATGATCAATATCTATGCTCCAGCTTGAGGGGGAGTGTTAGATAATGAATGTAGACATAATTTGAATGTAGACATAATCTTATGTAGTATACATAGCTAGCATAATTATAGGGATTCACAGCAGATTTATAGGATTTCCTTTTTGATTCTTTCCATAGTTAAGGCTCTATGTACTTGTATATATACTTATTATTTCTTGAATACAATACAAGAGAGATTTCTCTATTGTCTCTATATGCAAGTAATTCAGATATCTAAGCTCATTTCAGGCGAGTGGAATGAGAGATAAAAATGTTACATATAGAATCAATATCAGATGGTTGAAATGGAGAAGTAGTACCGGGGTTTTATGTGATAGAAGGATGCCTAGCAAAATGTAAAAAAAGTTCTATTAAACAGTTATAAGACTAGTAAAGTTATATGGGAGTGAATGTTGGGAAGTCCGACACAATCCACAAGATGCGTTTCATATAGATGCAGATGCTAAGATAGATGTACGGTCATAGAAGATTAGATAAGATTAAAAAAGACAATACTGGTCAAAAGGTGCAAATAGCAGATACTGAGGATATGAGAGAACGTCGCTTGAGATGGTTTGGTCATGTCATGTGTCGCCACTGGTCTGTAAGTGTAATAGCATAGAGAGTGAAGGTGTTAAAAGTGGATGAGGTAGACCTAAAATTACATGGAAAGAAGTTATCTTGAAAGACTAACAATTTCTTGGAATCCATACAGACTTAGCGAAAGACAGAGCACAATAGAAGAAAAAGATATATATATAGGCGATATTAGTTAGTTGGGAATGTGTTTTGGTAATGTCAATACATTTAAGCCCTATGCTTCTAAGATAGCCTTATCTCAGATTTTATGCCGATACAAAGTGCAAAGAACTTCTAATACTTCTATTCTTGTTATTTTGTATCATGTTGGTCTGAGATGAATTGAAATGAAGAAACATGGTCATCGAGGATTCATATATTCAACCCCAACTTGTTTGGGATTGAGGTATGGTTATTCTTGTATGCATTAGAAAAAAAAAAACTTTAGCAAATAATAAAAGGAGTAGTAGTTTAGTGCAGTCTAGTAAATCATTACAAGTGCCCATAGTTGACAACTGCGTTTATATTTTCAAGATTTCGGACATGATAGGTTGGTGCTAAAAAGTAAAAACTGTCCCATTGGTGTTAGCGTCGGACTACTGTACGACTCAAATATGTTACCCAACATTTGATGCCCACACTTTCAAGAATTTAAGCTAAGCATCAATATAGAGGAAAGTTTCAATTGTACTAAAACGAACATATATGTGCAAAATGATTAGTTTACCGAGAAATAGTAGCAAATCATATGAGATGGTTAACTAAAAAGAAAAAAGTTAAATTTCGAACCCATATATTTCAGAATATCGCAAAGGAAACAATACCTTGCTTTGGAAGATTCTCATCGTCAGCACAAGAGTATCGCGCATTCTAGAAAGAATTAAGAAAGCAGCAACTTAGATTTCAATGATTCAAAGAACGAAGAGAATCAAAATCTGATATAATAACAATATAGTAACTAAGGAAACAATATATTCCCCATACCAAATTCTTTGGTAACAAACAAACCCAAGAATACAAGCAACAAAAGAGATAACAGATTAGTTCCTCTTTTTTTTTTTAATGATAAATGAAAGCTGCCGCCCTACAAGAAATCACAACTTAATACCTTATCTAAAAATTAAAAAAGAAAAAGAAGTACACAACTTAATCTCATGAAATCACTAAAATTTAAGCTGAAAACTGGGTGCTTCTAGTACTCTAGCTACAGCTTATAAGAGAGAGAGTAATAATTAGGTAAAATACAGTGGGAATATACATATAGCTGTTGACAAGCAACTTATGACAGGAAATATCAATGCATGCTACAATCTGAAATAAATCCATATGCATCAAAGAACCATGTCTAGAATAGTACTTTAGAAATAATAAATAAATACTTCTAAACTATGAATACGTGGACGCTTTTCATTCATTTACATGATACAGAACACATAGGGGGTGCCTTTTTATCGACTACATATTACTCTTAAAACATGTGACACTAATGCGCTTTTAGAAAAGTAACTTTAAAGATAGATGAAGTGACAAAATCCTAATCTCTTCAAGTTGATGCGGGTACCCCTAAGTTAGATATTCTCCTAAAGCAAGAATTTACGATTCAATACCACTTCAATTGTTTGCTTACAGCTTTACTTTTGCGTGACTAAGTAGAAAAATTGACAACAAGTTATATGCCCGTGCATGATTATGTTACAGGACAACTAACAATTTTTCAATGTAATGTGATTTAACCCAAAAAAGATGCTAAGTTAAAAGTTACCTTATATCATTGTTTGTACTGAAGGGATGTGAAGACCCATCGGAACATGTGATAACAAACTGTGTTGACAACCCGCTTGGAATTTTGATCTGAACATAGAAGAGTCAGAATTACACTCAAATATTTGACAATAAATTAGGTGATAATACAAATTTCCGTTCGGTATATTCAAGCATTACCACCATACAGTTAAGCCTATTTTCTGTTTATTTGCTCCAATTATGAGTATCGATCACCCTCACACCCACCCACCCTTAAGTACAAGTAAATTGTCCATCCATTGATCGATAATGGTGTCTCCAGCATTTTTAGATTACTAAATTTTGCTTCCTGTGATTATCTTTAGGAAATTCAAGAACAATGTGACTAAACCACGACAAAATGGGCTTCTTTTGCTTGCTATTGTTATTTTTACTATAGTTTCTTTTTCTTCTTTTCTTAGGTATAAGCCATATGAACCTATCAATGGTTAGGCAATGTGCCCACCAAACACGGTTAAGTAGGATACATCCTTTTCCTCCCTAAAACAAGAAATCATAAAACTAATGTGTTATCTCCTCCAGCTAATAGCCTGTTATGACAATCAGCATCATTGAACATCAGTTTATGTGATGATTCAAACCTATGTATAATTGTATCATTACATTTTTTATAAGTAATGAAATCCGGGATGCAACCAACAGCTTCTTTTCATTGGTAAAATTCAGAGAGCTAACTGCAAATCAAAGGTCAGGAACAGTCTACCAAGTCTAGAGCTCCACATCTAGAGCCAGCTCCTTTTTTTCTATTAACGGAGTTGAAAAATGAAAAGAGAGAGGGTGGGGGGGGGGGGGGGGGAGGGGGATTGTAAGAAATGTTCAGTCATATCCTCAAACCACTGAGATGTAAATAGTGTACACACATGTGACATGCTTTAAATAACATACAATTATAGGAATTGAATCAGCCTAATGATTCTAATTAATCTATATAATATTGCTTTATATCCATAACATTACCAAATCTAAGTCCTTAATTACATAATATATACTTCTTAATTATAGAAGGAAGAATATATAGATGGTTTTCTAAACTTGGCAACAATTTTCACTTAGCTACCTCAACTGAGGCTTGTACCTATTAGATATTTCAACCTCACTCAATGTGTGCCTATTAACCACAACACGCTGACATGGCAAAAAAAGTGTATACTCGGCAACAATTTTCACTTGGCTACCTCAAATGAGGCTTGTACCTGCTAGATATTTCAACCTCACTCAATGTGTACCTATTAAGCACAACACCTGACATGGCAAAAAAAAGTGTATCTCATCCCTCTTAGGAGGGTGGAAATTCAAAAATTACATTTTGTTTTTCAAAAATAAATCCATTTTCAGCAAACCACCAGGCCTCAAACATATAGCACAGTCCAAACGTCGCATACTGGAGTCAAAGACACCCGCAAATAATTGGAGCGAACGATTACTGCAAACAGATACTCCACCCTTTGAAGGATTCAGAGAGCTCGAGATGACTTTTCTTGAAACCATGGATGAGGAAAGCATTGAAATGGAGAGAGGGGTTAGGAAGCGGAGAGCATTTTTCGGTAGTGGTTCACTGGTGGGTTTCTGCTAACAAGGAGAACTCGAGAAGAGAGAAGGGTGGCCGACGGCGATTTAAGAGGTTGAGGCTGGTGGACCGGCGGTGGCGAGATGATGAAAAGAGGAATGGGAGAGGGTAGAAGAAGGTGGTGGCGGCTATTTTGAAGGTGTGGCATTAGTGGTGGGTTAATGATGTTTGGAAGGTTTTCCGGCCATGTCGGCGGTGAAGGTCCTTTCTGGTGGTTTCTTTTGGGAATCTGATGGGCAGTCGGGTGATGGGGTCGCTGGTGGTTTCAACGGGTGATGGACAGGAAGGTTCGCTTCAGAAAGAGGGTGGAGTAGGTGGTGGTTCTGACCTGCAGCGGAGAGGGGGAACTTCCCGGCGACGGGTGAGGGGGGTTTGCAGCACTGGTTGAGGGGTTTCTTTTAATAGAACAGATTTTTCTTTTTATTTCTTCTGAAAAGTTATCTTTTTGGATTATCTAAACTCAAAAGTCACATGGCCTTGTCCCATTTGTTAATTCTTGCCAAGTCATCGCATGTGAGATTCACGCATTACATTATTTATGCTGATTAGACAATTGTGCCCCATAGGCACGCAGTGAGGTTTAAGTATCTAATAGGTACAAGCCTCAGTTAAGGTAGCTAAGTGAATATTGCCAAGTTTAGGGAGCCGTGTATGTATTCCGCCATTATAGAATGTTTTATCAAGAACTTTTCCAGACGTAATTATAAATAATGCTGGAATGTATACATGCATAGCAAATTTATGGTAACTATGGCTGCAGGTCTTCACATTATCATATATTTGCAGGAAAACATGAACTCAGCTTCTCAAGACCCATACTAGATGAGCACCGAGTAGTAAATTCCATTGATAAATAATATAAATTTCATTTTAAGTATTAATCCATCACATGCAAGCACATACCGACAACTCTTTGGAAAATTTTTCTGCTATTACAACAGCTTGTGTTCTATGAACCTTGACTTGGAAGCTTGATCGCCGCAAAAATATAATCGCTGGTTCCCAGTTCTCAGAAGACTCGACCTGTTGGGCAGAACCAAAAAAGATTGTTCTGAGAGATCTCACAGGGTATTGACAGCCATGATATCTAAGAAAATGATAACAACCCCCCCCCCCCCCCCCCCCCCAAAAAAAACACCGAACAACGCAACCATGAATTTCATTCTAACCAAACATTTTATGAATTCAATTATATGAAAAAGCCTAAACTTATTGAATGATTTAAACTCAACAAGCTTAAATCCTAGCCAATGAATTCCTCATCGGTTTACTCATTTCTCTAATTTTTCTGTTAAATAGGGCTTATTATCCAGGTAGCTCAAAAAGAATGTTTCCTATAAATGTTTCTACAACACTACCTTTGACAGAAAGGATACCTGGCGCCTAAGGGTGTCCAAGAAGAAGAATTGAATGCCAGTAACTGTGAGAGAGGCTATAGGTGCAAGAACAGGAGAGATATAACATCTCTGGAGCCTATCCAGGAAAAAGTAATGTCATCAATACAATATTTGTATAACCCGTCTGAATATAACTCGCAAGGACGAGAGAAATAAAAGACGAGGAGCCTCATTTTGCTGCCTGCTGAATCTGGCTAAAGGGACTTGTTAAGCCCGAGAAGAAGTTAATAAGTTTTCGCAATGCACATCCGGAACCTAATATAATACAGGTTTTCAGTACATATCATCTATTAGGTTGGTCTTAAATGAAAGCAGTGCTTTCCCTTCACATCATAAACTTGTATATCCTGGATCACACTGCCATCCTCTACACCAGCTGAGCTACATTGAGCCCAAATGAGTTTATAATGAAAGCTAAAACTAGCAAAAGATGATTCAATACCAAGATGAAGTTGGACGGAAGACATTGATTACAAAAGGAACTGACAAGAGACCTACTCCAGCTAGACATGCCCTCGTTTATAAAACCATTTAATCCAGATGTAACTTCTTATTAATTTTCCAGCTGAAGTTAAAATTTTATTGATACTTTAGCTCTACTAAATAAGTGCACCTTTAACAGTGTAGTTACCATCTTGCTGAATGATTAGGACGAAACCTTTTCCAGCATATGCATGTAAATTTGAAAAGGTACTTGTTTGAGAACGTCACATAGAGTTCTTGAATAGGGAAAGAGTTTCCTCTCACATACTTCCTCAAGCAGCGGAACACTCAATACCCAAGCAGTTACACGTTGCTGATTTCAGACTCCTCCGGTGGAGAAATCAATGCTCTCTAGCCGGGATATGTCATATGTTCGATAACGATAGCTTAGCTATGGCCTCGGGTCATCTTTTTGTTCAAGCAAACTACGGGCCTTTTAGTTTCGTTCCATCTAGTCTGTATGCAAAGAAATTTAGCAGTCTAATAGAAAACTCATTCATACATGAAAATTGTCCAAATTTCAAACAGTTCAATAACTGATGGCTCAATGTAGAGAGGCACTAGCTGGAATATCACTAGACATTGGCAAGATCAATAACTGGTGGGATCTTTTCAGCTTTAAGTGGGTAATACCAGAGAACTTAATAATAAAACATCCTGCAGCTGGAAAGGAGCAACGGTACAGAAAAGCAGAAGGAACTTATGGTATGCCATTCACTATGCATACTCTGAGTGTTACGGAGAGAAGAATAGCAGATTGATGGTGAAAGAAGACCAGTGCACCACCTAAAGTATTTTTGCCCTTAGTCTTTGTTCTCATGGTTAGCAAGTGGCAGTTATATGGATCAGATACAAGACCTTATCAATTCCCTATATATCCAGTTATCCACAAAGAGGCAATTTGTAAATTTTCACGTATATTCTCATGACCACTTTCTTGGTGCTGGTAATTAATGAAGTACCTTATTCTACTAATTTAATTTTATGTTAACCTTACTTGATTTAAAAAAACTGATTTAGTATGTTGTTCTCTATCAAAAACCATTTTAAAGCACAGCAATCCCACAAAGTTAATTCCTGAGCATCATTCTGCAACAATTTGTAAAGGAAAATTTGGAATAAATAAAAAAAGCATGTAAGTACATTTGCATAAAATCAACCTACAAGCATTAGAACATTAAACGTGGCCTGGCCTTCAGAAATATGGGTATCTATCTCTGATTGCATGTCTGGGTCTGCAAATATCAAACCACTCATCAAAAGGAGTAGCAGCAAGCAACAAGAGAAAGCTGCTTTTGCTCAAAGTGGACAACTGAATCACATTTTTTGACAGTGAAAGCTAATTACCACATGTTATTTTGTTTTGATCATTGGCAAAAAGCCTGACAAGTTCCCCCTGACAATACCAAATGTTAGCACAAAAAATCTACAAGAAAATATGCATTAAAAAATTATTGTACAAACACAAAACTAAGAAGAATAGATAGAAAACGATTAAGATCCATAACAAGATCATCTTTGAATTAGCAATGACCAAATAGACAGGATGCTCAACAAAAGACACAAAATCAAAATTAACGGCTTAATAATTTGAAGTATGGTTAAATTTTTATTAGATTATGTTATTGTATAATCTCTGGTCATGTCAAATTTAGGTCTTAATAGACAAAGATGCACTGTAAAACAAAATAGATCAACTCTGCTGGCATGTTCATTCAGGTAATACTAATGAAAAGAGTAGATCAATTCTTTGGTACTTGACAAAGAATTCACAGTAGCACAAGTTGGGAAGACAATAGCTGGAATATAAAATTCAGAGGAGACATAAACGACTAGGAGCTAAATAAGATAAATGAATTCTTCAGTATACTACCTACGCCTGCATGCCTAACCACTAATGAAGACCGTTTGATATGTAGAGGCCACAACAAAGGGATTTATACTGTCAAGACATGTTACGACATATTCATGAAAGAAGTAAATCAGTTTCTTATTGGTCCCAGGAAGCAAATCTGGAAGTCGAAAGCTCCTATGAAAGTTAGTTGTTTTGAGTGGTTGGTGGCTAAAAAGCTTGTTTGACTCAGGACAATTTATAAAGAAGGGGACTCCGGATAGTTAACAGGGCTATATGTGTAAAGAGGAGGCAGAAACTATCAATCATCTATTCCTACAATGCACAGTTGTGGCATTTATTCTTGAACATTTTGGGAAATAAAAGGGTGAAGCCAAGATCTACCACTGAGTTACTATCATGCTGGAATAAAAAGGGACTATCAAACCAAATGAAGAAGGATGGGAATACAATACCGACAGCTATTAGGTGGTGCATATGGAAAGAGAGAAATAGGAGATGCTTTGAAGGACAGGAGAATCCATTCTTGAAGATCAAATCAGACTGCATTTTGTTGATATCTTTTGGGTGTAAACAGGATTGGATTGATGACAGTGAAACCCTACTAGAATTCATGGATTCTTTTGTATAGACACACAGGGCTTTCTTTTTTACTCTTCTTTGGATAGGTTGATTATTTTATACAGCATAAAAGCATAGAAACATAATCGTTGGAAAAGGAACCTATTAAGGGAAAAGTTCAATTATGCCCTCAAAAGAAATTTCTTATTGTTTCAAATTTATATTTACAAGCTATAATAATTTGAACTTGGAAAGCAATTGAAACAAATATTTTCCAAATCCATAGTACTTCCACCAGCATAATTAAAAGAGTGGCGTCCTTTCTGCAAAATCGTCCCGCATTGGAGTCACTGCTCTAACTAGTACAAGTATACCAGCATATCATAGATCAGATACTACTGTAAACTAAATACAGAGAACTCGAAATGATTGCAATAAATGGGCCATAATTCCATCCAATCCAATCACATAAAAGCATGCTAGAACGGACAAATAAGATGCAGCCTAAGATTTTGGGTGAATGGCTGAGTGAAAAGTAACTAATTTGAAATTCAAAGCGACTTGAAATCTGCGGACCAAGCAGTTTCAAAAGTCAAGTATTTCCTAAAGATACATATATTTTATAGCAAGGAGGTTGCATTATTTCCCCACTTTAATTGGTAGCACACAATTTCTTGTTAGTATAAATCAAAGTAGAATAAAATTTAAGGACAGGGAGAGCAAGATCAACTACCTGATGTCCCTGGTCATCCATCGGTATGCATTCAACAGCTATAAGTTTATCGATGTCATCAGCAGTAACTACATATTCAGGATTCGTGGCACCTAAAGATTATGAAAGATGACAGTCAAAAGTAGATGTTAAAGCTAAACAGTGGTGGTGTTTAAGGCAATCTCGTTGTTGTTGTACTTGTACACTAAGACATATAAAATAAATAATGACAAAGAGCCATGACAACCTCTGCATAAAGGTTTAGACTTACCCTCAATATACTGCCTTGTACCATCAGGATAATGACGGACCCACTGACATTTGGAAACAAAAGATTGGGAAAAAAAATACTTTAGATATCAGCGTGTAGAGCTCCCTTAAGGAGTAAAATTGCATACCATATAGTAATATTACCTGGAACATACAAAGAGAAGTTCCACGTACAGGAAACCCACAACCAAAAATTCTGCATCCTGGTTTAGCTTCTCCAATTATTTGAAAATTTTCTATTCCAGGACTTTCCCCTGTGATAGAACTTCCCATTAGGAGCCATACAAGTTTATGCACCAACCTTAAAGACAAACAAATATGTTACCTTCTGAACTAATAGAACCACCCATCTCATTTCCCATAGGAGGATTATGACGGTTTTCATCGGTGCTCTCCTCAAATCTCTCATTCACCCCATTTCTATCAAACAAGTTATCTTTACTGGGAAAGGGAACATCCCTGCAGTCTCAAACTGTCAGAGCCAAAAAAAAATTGCAAACTCTAGTAATAGAAAATACTCAGTCACAAACTCATCAACACTAGCTTAACCATGGGTCAACTAAAGTTCATCCCAGCTTGTTCACTTCAATCATAGACCTTCTTTAAAGTGAGAGGTTGACTGGGTAGTATCTAATAGGTGGGGATGGGAAACCGGTACCTGGACACCTCTAGATTCACATGCCAGTTATTCTGGGGCAAACAGTTACCAAGGAATAGCAGCACAGGGTCATCACTTGCAAGTATGGGGTATATAAGGAAGTTCAATAGGCAATAAGAAAGCAGACCCTCTATATGGAGAGATTGTTAGGAAGGAATAGAATTCATTTAAAAATTATCTTCTCATAGATGAAAGTAGAAGAATGAAATTTAGGAAACACCGATGGTCCCATGATGCTATGCTTACACCAATGTCCACCACTTAAATAACTGCTCAAGAGCATAAGGATCAGCCGTTGGTGACCAAGATGGATAGTGGTCAGATGTGCAGGCCACCAGGTTTCACAAAGCCTGTGTCAAGATTGGAAATAGACCATGTGACTTAATTCTTTCAGATACTTTAGAACTGGAGGGAGACTAATTATGATTTTGCACAGAAGTTGGCTCTTTTCATGTGAACACTAAGAGGTTGTTTGGGCTAAGATTATAAGTTGGTCAAATTAGTTTATAATCATTTATTGGCTAATCTGCGCATTTTGTAAACTTCAAAAGTGCTTTTAAGCCAAAATTAGCCAAAAGCCATAAGTTGGCCACCCCCAATTTGGGTTTTACAACTTATAAGCACTTTTGGTTTGACCAAGCCTTTTTACGATCTCTGAAATACTTCCTAAAATATAACTTTTAATTATCTCTCTATTCTATTTCCGTCATTCGCTCTTTTTATGTAAAAAATACTTTTAAATTTATATTATTTGTAAATAGCTTTAAGAACATCTCAGTCGTTTTAACAGAAAAAAGTGCTTATCAGCAGCTTTTTATCAAACACATTAACTGCTTAATATCAGCTTCAATACTTCTATCCGAACACGTAACTGCCTATCTATAAATCATGTGGTGCTTTTCAGCATTTGATGTGTATCAGCTACTTTTAATCAGCTAACCCAAACAGGCTACAAAATACCAGCTCTCTACTAAAAAGAAGCCACAATCTGGAGCAAAAACGATCTAGATTGGAAAAGAGATCGCTCCGGTAAGCAACTAATTCTTTTATTTTCTATTTTGTTGTTTTTTTACTTGGAACAATAGGGGGATTTTCCTTGTTGGAGATGATTTGAGGATGAGCAGGAAAACAAACAAAGATAGCTCTTTAATGCACTCATATGCAGATAAAACTTTTAACCACCTCATGCAGCCATGTGGCAGAAAAAGAGTTGTTGCACCCTAGTCGTTTTGCTATGAGCGATATTAATTAGATATGCATAGAACAGTTAAAAGTTATTGTTAAGCCGGTCCCTTTTGGTAGAGAAGAAGATGTAGAATTTTTGGAAATTTGAACTTAATGTCTGTCCCAGCATGTGGCTTGACAAAACGAAAGTACAGAAGGACCTACAAGGAGACATAAACAAATCATAGCTAATATCTAAGTTGCTCGGACTTAGGTGCGGGTATCTGATACGAGGACGGATTTGGCAAAATCTAAATTTTATGATTCGGGGGTGTGGATCCAGGTATGGATACGGATGCTGGAATTTGGCTAGGAAAATTCAAAATTATAAAAATGGAGCTATAAAGATATTCTAAATTTTTGAGAAAAGTTCTATGAAAAACTTACATGTATTGTAGAATTCAACCTTTCATTCTCCATGTCTTAAATTGTAAAACTTACATTATATTGTAGAAAAACTTATATGTATACTGAAGGTATGTCATTTCCCATGTCTTAAATTAAATCCGTTTTATCTTTTATTTCGAGAAATCAAAATCTCAATTATTCCCCCAAATTTGTCCATGGACTCCGGTCAAAGTATCCGAAGTTGGTTGACCCAAACGTATCCTGCACCCGCACCTGTCCCAGTGCCGTGTCGAGACGGATTCGATATCAAAAATAAAGAGTCCGCCCAACTTAGGCTAATATATCCTCCTTATGGCAGAACCTCTCTTTTGGTCTTCAGGATGGTATCCAACCATCCTTGAAAGACAGGTCTATGATACTGCAGAGGTATTGAGCATTAGAAGGACCATTTACTCACATAAAAACAGATACCCTTGTCCTTGTAAATGAATGTAGACCATGATTAGCAAAGATGATGGACTTTTGTGGCTTCATTTTTGTCTAGTCCTTGTTTATCTATTAGTTTTCAGTTCTTATCTTTGGCGCAGAGTAGACAGTTTGGTACTGCACAAGGCTCATAAACTTGAGGCCATGAATTCAAATCCTCTGCAACATCTTATTTTTTTTAATTAACCCATGATTTTTATAGTACACACTAAGACAGAGACGAAGTATCTCGAACGGATACAAATTTTAGAGTTTAGCTTCTCGAAGTATGAAGACCCATCCTTCCAGATTGAAAGACAGCAATAAACTAGATTACAAGCTGAGTTAACACCTTCCCCTTCAGTTGCAAGTCTACATCTACTAGTACTGCATCATCTTGTTAGATAGTTATGTGTAAATAGTCCTAGTCCTATATGTATTAGGAGTAGAATATGTCCTAGTCCCATATGTAGTTGGAGTAGATTATGTCCTAGTCTCATATGTAGTAGGAGTAGAATATGTATTATATATAGGGCTCATTGTATCATTATTTAAAAAAATAGATTTTTTTCCCGTGCATTCTCACATGGTATCCGAGATTCAATGAGAAAATTATCGTTGTGCGTCATTCCAGCGACATCCGGGAAGAAAGATCCCATCGCCGTGCAATTTTCCGGCAACTTCGTCTTGTTCCCAGGGTTCATCAGTGCTACAATGGTACTGTGCATATACCGGTACCACCATTAGATCCGAAACCTTTGTGCGACCAAACTCCAGAAATCCTAGTCCCATCTGGAAAGAAAACTCAATCACCGTGCGTCTATCCGGTTGACGACTCAAGATTGATTAGCGTTATCTCCTCATCAGTAAGTATTGTGCGAAAACCAACACTACCATCTTGTTCGGAAAAGTCAGGCGACAAAACTCCAGTCAATCGCTCCAGCAGAAAGTCACGCGCCATTATGCGCTGCCCAGAACTAGGGTTCTGGCGAGCTACAGAACTTTTCCGGCGCGTGTGAGCCATTCCAGCCACTTTTTTACAAAACTTCTTCAGGACAACTTACTCGTCTAGTGATTCCAAGCCTACCCATATAAATTACATCAAATCCTGACAATTTTTATTTTTTCTGGCGTAAACAGTGATTTCCCGTGCGTGAACAGTAATTTTCAGAAAAGTTTCTATTTTCTGGTGGTGTTTTACTATTTTGTAGTGTGGAATTCGGCTTAGTCTCACTATTTTCAAATTTTTCCGGCAACTTTTTGGCCAACTTCTGTTTATCAGCAACCACCTGGTTTTGTTGCTCGGGGGGAGTCTAGTGGCCTTGTATGTCGAAAGATCAGCTTGCAGATATTTTTACCAAGTCTCACACTAGTCCTCGTATTAGTTACATATGTAACAAGTTCGGTACATATGATTTGTATGCACCGGCTTGAGGGGGAGTGTTAGATAGTTATGTGTAAATAGTCCTAGTCCTATATGTAGTAGGAGCAGAATATGGCCTAGTCCCATATGTAGTAGGAGTAGAATATGTCCTAGTCCCATATGTAGTAGGAGTAGAATATGTATTATATATAGGGCTCATTGTATCATTGTTACAAAAAATAGATTGTTCTCCCGAATGCACAGATCTCACTCATGGCATGACATTCTGTCCTCTTAGCTTTTGACACTGAGAATGTCAGCAGGACTATCACCTCAAACCGGTGTACAACAAATACATCTCCCTAAAGGTAAACAAGTTAAAGCATAATTATGACTGCAGCTGATATATATTTTCCTTCGTATTAAAAAAGCATCCATCTTTAACCTAAGGATGTTGAAAAGAAGTAAATGCAGATTCAGATATCTTATGATATGTTATTGAAATATGTCACCTTGGAGTAATTTACAGAAATTCCAGAAATAAGTTGGAATGACCAGTGTTTCTGTGTTTCTTAATTTATATGATTTTAGTTCATACATAGCAAAAAGAATTTCCACATAAATTGGGACATGGAAGGCAACACTAAGCCATCATAAAAAGTTCGTCAATTTTGCAGCCTGACCTATCAGTATTGGATGAGATTTCCAAATGACTTCCACTATTTGCTTGCTGATGCATCTCATGATTGAGCCGCAAGCTTTCAGCTCGTAAATGTAGACTGGCTTGCACATCTCTTGATCTGGTATCAACTGCTTCATTATGTTTTCCATCAATGTACTGTTTAAAGGATGGATATTCCGGCATACCCTGAGAGAAAGAAAATGAGGAAACTCTTTTCTCTTCTCGTTTTTTGGTAAGGTAAAGAAAATGAGACAACTCTTTTATCAAGAGGATAGAGCAAAATAATTGCTTATTGTTGGAATAAGAAGTTAATGTGAGCATCTAACAGACGAAACTGATTGTCAACAATACCATAGAACCACTTGGAAGTTGATTGTTTATGGAACTAGAATGAGGTGATTCCGTATCAAAAGATCCACCTCTAGCATGATGTGTCACCATGGAATTTAATTGTGCAATTTTTGCCTGTTAACAAACAGTTGACTCCTTGTCATTGTACTTGAAATTAGAATTAACAACATGGAAGCTTTTGAACTTCTTAGCAGAAAGGCAAACTCAATAACCAAAGCCTCTCAGGAAGTACGACAGAAGTACGGAATCCTGCCCAAGACTTAACCAAATTAAGCTCCAC
>NC_031993.1:51183669-51183790 GCF_001879085.1 Nicotiana attenuata
CGCTAAGAGTTTAAGCTTTTAAAAGAGTTGGATCCAAAATTTGATGGTATTAATCGGATGGTGGTCTTGGATTTCAAAATCTCACTGTTGCTTCACATCCTTGAGCTAATAAGCAAAAAGA
>NC_031993.1:51183810-51234200 GCF_001879085.1 Nicotiana attenuata
AGACCTACAGTACCGACGCGAGGGACGGGGGGACGGGGGCGGGGGGGGTTGCATGTTGAAGACCTAATTGCTTTAACAAATAATTATCATTTGGAAACAGGAGGGACAACACATCAATACACCAAACCATCTGTCATAGATAGGAAACACAAAAGATCACTCACTTTACAGGGAAGGGACAACATGTAAATGCAACAAACCATCTCTGATTGTTAATGGAAGGGAAACGCAAAGGTGATCCCAGCTTTCTTCTTTTGCCAAAGTAGAATGCACTACGCAGCACATAGACAATGATGCTGAAATTCAATGTATCTACCTCCAACAGTTCACTGATTAGAGGACTAAATTCTGAACGGCTTTCCATGTATTCAGTAGATTATTCCATTGTTTTCCAAGAAAAGGTTAGTACATAAAGGCTTAAACTTTTCATGACCTTTTCCCTTTTTGAGACGAGTAGCTAAAAAAGCACTCTTCCAGCCTGACAAAGACAAGATACTGAAAGCTTTTGCATGCGAAAATGTAGGCCTATTCAAATATTTAACTTGAAACATGTTCAGTAAACAAATTATTATTATTTATGGAAAAAGTCAAGCCCTTGCAATAAATCATAAGTCAACCAAATGTTACATTTATGTCTGGCCAACTATTTTTGGCGAGCGGTGAATTTATTGCAGTCAAGAGGCGCAACAAGTGCACCACACTGTTTAAATCAAATTCAGACACATTTAGAGATTTTCAGAAGAGTATTAAACATCTATAAATAGGTGCACTTCGTATTTCAAAATCAAGTCATCAGTAGAAAACATTGTTTGCATATTTACTGGTATTATCAAAGCACTTGCAAGAAATAAAGCTTAGTTCTCTCACTGCATTTTTCAGAGACTTGTTGAATTTATGGCTCCACCTTTTGTTTCTTTTTTTTTTTTTTTTTGTGCATTAACTGTCAGTGTTTTATCAACAGTTTTGTTTCTGGTAACGGTTGGATTTTCTTCACAGCAACTTTGTGACTGTCAAATTTTTGTCACCATTTTGCTTGGTGAGTACCGGACTTCAACTTTCACTACTACTTTCTTTCTTCACTTCTCTGAGGTGACTATTCACTGTAGCATGTACTAACCTGACCACCATTTTAATGGTGTTTTTTTCCTACGTGTACCTTAATTTTCTTGTTTAGAATGATAATGTTAGAAAATTGTAAATATGGTAAGAATCCATTACTTGAGAATATGGAAAGATTTAGATAATTGTGTAATGAGGTATAGGAATTACTTTTGAAAAAGATGAGGAATAGGAATCACTTTATTTTCCTTTATCTGAATACTAGTAAACACTACTCAAATCCAATAACAATCAAGCAAACTTTTTCCAATATCTCTTCTTCTTTTTTCAAATCATTCTTCACATGGTATCAGGGCTAGGGTGTTAGCCCCTCCTCTGGATTGCTTACAGTTCCCCTTTTTGATTCCTTCTATATACGTCCAAAAAAATCAAAATCAAAATTAGGGCAAAACCACATAGGCCAGAACCTAGGGTTTCAATTAGCCACTCCCAACTCCCCCACCACTAAAAACCTACTCCAAACGATCTGGACCAAATCATCCGCTTGTTAACAATCTGGACCAAGTCCACCTAGTGACTTACTGCTTACTCCAACAACATTCCTGCTTTGGTCGAGCAATCAACGATGTACTTGATCTTCCTATAGCTCCTCGAGAGGCACTCGGACTGCTTGCAACCTTCCTCCAGTTTATAATTTCTTAAGTTATCACCATTTGTCACCCTTATAGCATGCCTTTGTTACAAGTTCATCCATTGTCAAAATACCTAAGACTGGCAGATACAATGGCTCATCCAGGTTAGCATCACACTGTAATTCATGATTATTGTACTTGGGAGATAAGTAATTTTACAAAATGGTAAAACAACTATAGGATGTCGATGGGTATTTATTGTAAGTGTAGGTATTGATGGGAAGGTTGATCGCCTAAAAGCTAGATTGGTGGTCAAGGGATATATTCAGATTTTGTAAATCCCTCACGCTTTATATTTCCTTTCAAATGTATGTTCTTAGATATCTTAGTTCTGGAACTGAGTAAATAAAAAGGTTCCTCAAACCTGAAATCATGATGCTTCTCATTCTTTGCATTTATGTCTAGCCAACTATCTTAAAAGTATGGCTAATGGTGCAATTACCGTAATCAAGTGGTGCAATAAATGCACCACTTTTTATTTTTTTATTTTTTTGATAACCGAGAAATTCCCAAGGCCAGTGGCGCGCAGTTCGAAACTCGGTAGATGATGGGCCTACCTTCTCCCCTTCTCTACTTAAATACTAGGCTTTTTTCTGCGGCAGTGTTCGAACCCGTGACGTCCATCTAATCCACAAATCACTTGTTGGGCTCTTACCATGCATAAATGCACCACTTTTTAAAGATCACATTCACACTCATGTAGGGATTTCCATCCGTGTGTTTCACACCTAAAAATAGGTGTACTTTATTCCAAAATAAAATCATCAATAGAGAACATTTCCTTCTTTTATTATCTCAAGGCCCGCCTCCTATTAGGATAATATGACATTCGTAGTTCATTGGATCCAAGTGTAAAGATCACTTCCTTAAATGCAATTTTAAAAATCTCGTCTCTCACACCAAAATTCTAAAAAGGTTCGAACATACTCTTTCTTCCCCACCTTCCTCTCCCCCCCACCCCTCCAAACCCCAATTGCTTTTTATTTCCTTTCTAATGTATGTTCTTAGATATCTCAACTCTGGAACTGAGTACATAAAAGGTTCCTCAAACCTGAATTGGTGGTGCTGGTCACCTGCATTTACAGTAATCTGATTGTCTACTGAAATAAACACAGTGCAATTTCGAAAAGAAACAGTATAATGCTTTCTTTGCATTTATAGTGTTCTGATAGTCTAACTGAGGTAAACATCCCGCAATTTGCCAAAAGAAAAAGAACAGTATAAAGCTTAGTGGAAAAGGCTGTGCTCCCTATCTTGTTCGTAAATACAAAATCATAACTGATAAGATTGTAAATGAGTCATACAATGTCAAAACCTTACATGTGAAGTTCTGATCTTCATCTCCAGTTGATCGTGTAAGTGCTGCAAAAGATTAAGGAGAGCAAAGCTGGATCAGATGTGGTACCCTGGAAGGAAGACTACAGTGCACCAAGTACAATACTCATTAATGCTATAGCCTATAAGACTATATTCAAAGTGAAAGGAAAGGGAGAAGTTTGTCTAATTTAGTCTAACAATAAAATAATGATCCTCTAAATATTGACTAGAAAGGAATGGACACAGGATTCATAAAGCTTTCCTCAACGTCTAATTATGATGATCCTCTGAATATTGATAATAGCATACAGGATACAAAGGATTTATAAAGCTTTTCTCAACTAGTTGGGATTAAGGCATAGTTGAATGATTGATTCATTTGTTGATTTTGCAACCACCAGATACCTCTATAGTATTTCTTTTTTCTTTTTTATATGACGATGGTGTCCGAGCCAGCTTGTGCGCACCTCTATAGTATAACAAGCTCATTTAGGCAGGAAAAAGTTTTATTAACATTAAACTCTGAATCAGGCAGAATTTAACAGCAAAGAAGCAAAAAGATTTCCGATCATACAAGTCTAGTTTTCCTCACAACACCGAAAAGCAAAACTTGAGAATAACAGCATTCATTCAGGCCTTCAGATTAGTCTGGCATAAGAACTCCAATAACGATCCCATCAACATCCCCATGGCAGTATTATTAGCATGCCAAGCATGATATACAACAAAAGAATGATGATGGAAGTTTTAAGGTATGCTTTTGGAATTAGATATGTTGTAGTGTTTATTGCCACCTGTTAAATGAATTTCTCCGGATTAGAAATATGACAACATTTTTGTGGGCAGTAGTCTTGCCAAAGCAATTTTTGACCGTCCAGAGCAATATGTCCGATACAAGTATTGTACCATGTGCCTTACATTTCTACTTTAGTCAGGCCAGATGAAAATAGTTCCAGCATCTCAAATAACCAACTTTGCAAAACTAGCACTTTAATATATTTTGCCTATCACGATACAGAAGAGCAATTAAATTGACATTGTTAAAACTTGTCAAAGAGAAATAATATGTAGCAATTAGATATCTTTTCTTCAACATATAGCATTTAATTTAATGTCTAGTGGCTGGTCAAGATGCTCAATGTGAATATAATCCATGTGAGAATAACAGAGAAGACATTAAGCAAGGGTCCATATTAAAGATTTGAACAAGCTTTTTAACGAACAAAGAAAAGAAGAAGAAGAAGAAGAAAATCATAAGAAACTACAGATCCACATAATCTGCACGTCAATGATGAGTTTGAAGCACTAATACATGAAAAGCATGCTGGATCTTTTAACTCCTCCGAGATTATTAAATACCTCAAGGACTGTAAACAAATAGATCGAGAGAGACACATAAAATACTTTCTTATTAAAAAACTACTTTACTCCTATGTGATCAGTACCTTCACATTGTTGGTCAGACTAGAGGCATTAGCCACACGAGGAAAGATGCCATATTCAGCCAATAATCCAAGCATGGATGACATAAAAATATATCTGTCATTCTCTGTATCCTGAAAAAAAAAGAATTAAGTCTTTCAATAAACAAAATCCTAGAGAGAAATGCAGATAGAGGATAAAACAACAAAGAACTACTATGCCTCAATTCCAAGCTAGTTAATTTAGCAGTATATACAGTTCTTAAATATCTTTATCAAAGAAGAAACCAATATTCTGCAGTTAAATCAAGAACAACAAGTACAAAAAAAAATTTAAAAGACTGAGGCTTATACACCCAAAAAAGTGCCAGGTATCCACAGTCAACTCTAGTGCTTACCTTTAACTCATTGACCAATCTTAAATTTTCTTCAAGATCACCTTTCCTGCGGGCCAGTTCGTTCGAGGCAGACATTATAGCTTCACTTTGCTTCTCATCTAGCGCCTACAAGTGCAAAATAACAACACTACAAGAATGTATAGAACTAAAAGTTTAAACAAGTAAATTCAGTCAGACAAGAAAGACAAACCATGCGTAGTTCAGAAAATTTCTTCTCAAGTCCATACTTCTCATTCAAGAGCTGCGATTCCTAATAACATGGTAACAATGCAATGTGCTTAAGGTACAAGTTGAACAATAGAGTGTATTATCTCTTAAGCGAAAAGAAAATGAGCAAAGGCCAAAAAAATGGCACACCCGAACACTGGCAAGAGCAATCTGTTCCCGAAGATATAGAATTTCTTCCTGTTTTGCTTTAGCACGTGAATATAGCTCCTGATCACAGATTTATTCAGCATTAGCATAACATGGTCTCCCTTCATACTGTAAGTTATATTCTGTAAAAAAAGTGAAAAGCTACCATAGCTTCATGATCCTGAGAGTCGCTGATGGTGTCATTTCCCATCAAATTTTTTGGTAGAGAACTCATCCCAAAATCATGCCTGAAACTGAGATGAATTAACAGAAATACACACTCGACCTAAAATCTCCAACATAATCTAGCTCAATGATTACCTGCTTGCCAAATTAGAGCTTTGTCCCTGAACTCTTACATCTTTCTGCCCATTAATAGAGCTATTAGTGGGAAACATGTTAGCCAACTCCTCTCACGAGAGGAAGTCAAATGAAAAGTTGTCAATTAGGTCCAACATCATCGACCAGCTCCTTGCATATTACAAGCTATTCTGATTCACAAAATGCTGCAGCTCTTCCTCTTCCAAAAAGGACTAGCAACATATTAGCAAGCTATAAAAGTCAGCAATGAAGCGAAAGAATACATAACTGAGAAAACTGATAGGTTGAAAAGAAATAAGGCAAAAGCAGAAATCACTTTATCAATAGCAATTAGGACACGAATAATAAACAGATCAAGCAATCAGTAAGGCTTCGTCAAAGGGACTAAAAACAGTAACAGCCCGAGGAAGATTTTAAAGACAGCAATATATTTGTCAAAGTAAAGATTGAGCACAGCTGATCCACAGATGTTCCCAAGGATAAAAATGCAATCCTATTTTCCTAAAGAGAAAAAAGAGAAAGATTAATGTTTATTTTTATTTGCTTTATGGAACACTAGTGACAGCTCTTTCATACATGTTTCTTGTGACATTTGTATATTTAAGAATTAATTTCTTCTCCAACACCCACCAAAAGACCTTTCTTGGTACTCTATTATATGCTTTCTCCAAGTCAATGAACATCATTTGCAGAATTTTTTTCTTCTCGCGATAAATTTTCATCTATCTTCTTAGCAAAAATATAGCTCTCATTGTAGATCTACCAGGCATAAAACCAAACTGATTCTTATTCACTCTTGTAGTGTCGTTAAAAGTATGCTCTACCACTCTTTCCCAACGTTTCATCGTATGACCTATGTTGCTCGGGCTCTCCGAAAATGTGGCCGGATACGTGTCGGATCCTCCAAAAGTAGTGCATTTTTGAAGGATCCGACACGGGTGCGGCTACATTTTGGAGAGTCCACGCAACATAGCGTATGACTCATGTTTAATTCCACGACAGTTGGCAAAACTTTGAATATCTCCTTTGTTCTTATAAATTGAGATCAACGTGCTCCTTCTCCACTCGTCGAGCATCATACCACTCCTTAATAGCATTAAACAGCTTGGTAAACCATCCTATTCCAAGATATTTCCTAACCTCTATGAAGATACCATCTGGACTACAAGTTTTTGTAATCTTCATATTTTTCATGGCATCCTTTACCTCAGCTGACCTAATTCTATGAGTGTAACTAAAGTTTCTATCATGTACAGATGTATGCATTGAACAATTGATCAAAATAGGCTCTCCATATCTCATTGGTCTCACTATCTCCAGCCAGTACTTGTTTAGAATCGTCTTTAATACAATTCACCGGGTTTAAGTCCTTAGTCCTCTTCTATCTCAATCATACTAGTTTTGCTACTTCTTTCTCTCCTTCTCGTGTCCCTAGCTTTTGTTACAAGTCATCGAGGGTTTCTCCTCGAGTTTTATTGATCGTTTTCTTAGCTCTCTTATACTCTTCAAAGACTTCTCCATTTTCTGTTCCAGGTAATTGCCTATAACAGTCTCTTTTAGTTTTAATAAACTCATAGCACCTCCTCATTCCACCACCAGGATTCTTGTGGTCGAGGTCCTAAACCTTTAGACGCACCTCTATCACTTCACTTGCTACCTTTTTAATTGCAAACTATTATTTCCTTCCACAGGATATCTACCCCTCCCCCATCTAAATCTCATGCTCCTTCCTCTCATAATTTTTCTTAAACCGCTAACTGTCTAGCACCCTTTAATGCCCACCACCGAATTCTCGGTTGCTTACAACTATGCATATGAGCTATACTTACCAAATTCATGCTAATTGTTAAGAAAAAACTGAAGCTTTGATTATCACATCTTAGTAGTAACTTTTCTCACAGACCCTTTTGCTGCTTTAAATCAGAAAGAAAGAAAAAAAAATCTAAACTAAAGCAGAGAAAAAAACTCACTGAAGATTTAAGAAACTGGCACAAACTAAAAGAATTATTAGCAAAAGCATTGAAATGGGTATATACAAGTAAGCTCGACCAAAAATTCATGCAGAATTAACAACAAATAACAATCAAAATCCCCTTACATATGCATTAATAAATCACAACAAATTAAAAATTGCAATCTGGAAAGCTTACCTTTTCTTATGTAGAAGAATAAGTCGTCAAGAATAGAAAGGCTTTGAATCTCAGATCAATCACTTTAGGAAAAAAATATGAAGAAAAATTGGGAATGAAAGAGAGAAGAAGGTGCAAAACGCTTTAATTGTCCAAAAAGTCAAAATGTGGGTCGTTGGAAAAAAGTTTATCTATGCAACCTGAAAGAATAATTCAATTTAACTAATCCAAAATCACATGAAGAAATAGAGACCGTGTGAACATGAGACCCCCTTTTTCTTTTTCTTTTTTTGGATTTTGATGAGACCCACTTTTCATTTCTCTTACTATTTGACAAAAACAGAGTCTTGAAAATGGAATAATTAATGAAAAAACAAAAATCCAAAGAAAATAAAGGAAAATAATTATTTATTTTAAATTGGGATAAAAATATTTATAAAAGACTACTTACTTTCTGGAAAATATTTTTCTGTTGCTTGGTTGGAGAATAGAAAATAATTCTTTAAAAGTTTATTTTATTGAAGATTGATAAAAATATTAACAAGTTGAATAGGGTTCTTAAGGAATAATTGAGTATTTGATACTGATAATAATGTTAGTGTTGATTTGAGTAATAATATGAAGGGAAAATTGAGAATTGAGATAACATGGAGAAAAAATTAAATTCAATAATAATAAGTTACAACAACAACAACAACAACAACAAACCCAGTTTGATCCCAACAAATGGGGTCTGGGGAGGGTAGTCTGTACGCAGACCTTACCCCTACCTAATGCAGGTAGAGAGGCTGTTTCCAATAGATACTCGGCTCAGGAAGGGCAAGAAGAAGAAGAGGAAAGCAAGGGAGGAAGAAAGATGGAAGATAAAAGAAAAAGGGAGAGATAAAGGATAAGTGGTAGCAAATAATAGCAACATGGAATACAATACCTGAGACGAACAAAACCACATAACATAATAAAGATCTAAGAATATGAAGGGACATGCATACTACTAAGACTATCGGTGAACAACTATAAACTACCTATTAACCTTCTACCTTAATCCTCGACCTCCACACTCTCCTATCAAGGGTCATGTCCTCAGTGAGCTGAAGCAGCGCCATGTCCTGCCTACACCTCTCCCCAATACTTCTCAGGCCTACCTCGACCTCTTCTCAAACTCTCCATGGCCAACCTCTCACACCTCCTAACAGGAGCATCAATGCTTCTTCTCTTAACATGTCTGAACCATCTCAGTCTCGACTCCCGCATCTTGTCCTCCGCGGAGGCTACTCCCACTCTGTCCCGGATAGCTTCATTCCTAATCCTATCTCTCCTGGTACACTCATACATCCATCTCAACATCTTCATCTCTGCTACTCTCATCTTCTGCACGTGGGAGTTCTTGACTGGCCAACACTCAGTCTCATACAGCATAGCCGGTCGAACCACCACTCGATAAAACTTACCCTTAAGTCTTAGTGGCACATTCCTATCACACAAAATACCGGAAGCGAGCCTCAACTTCATCCATCCCGCTCAAATGCGATGTGCGACATCTTCGTCAATCTCCCCGTTACCCTGGATGATAGACCCGAGATACTTAAAACTCGCTCTCTTGGGGATAACTTGAGCATCAAGCTTAACTTCTACGTCTGCATCATGGGTCCCGTCACTGAACTTGCACTCCAAGTATTCTGTCTTGGTTCTACTCAGTTTGAAAGCTTTAGACTCCAAGGTCTGTCTCCAAACCTCCAACCTCGCGTCAACTCCGCTACACGTCTCGTCAATCAACACTATATCATCGGCAAATAGCATGCACCAAGGTACCTCCCCTTGGATGTGACGCGACAATACATCCATCGCCAAGGCAAATAAAAATGGGCTAAGAGCCGATGCCTGGTGCAACCCCATCACCACAGGAAAATGCTCCGAATCACTATCCCAAATCCTCACCCCGAGTCTTAGCATCATCATACATATCTTTAATCACACTAATGTACGCTACCGGAACACCGCTAACCTCCAAACACCTCCACAGGACCTCCCTCGGAACTTTATCGTATGCTTTCTCAAGGTCAATAAACACCATATGCAAATCCTTCTTCCTCTCCCTGTACTGCTCCACTAATCTCCTTACCAGATGAATCGCTTCCGTAGTCGAACTCCCCGGCATGAATCCAAACTGATTCTCGGAAATAGACACGCACCTCCTCACCCTGGCCTCCAGCACCCTCTCCCAAACCTTCATAGTGTGACTCAACAGCTTGATACCCCTATAATTATTGCAATTTTGGATATCACCCTTGTTCTTGTAAAGCGGAACCATCGTACTCCATCTCCATTCTTCGGGCATCTTCTTTGTCATAAAAATAACATTAACAGCCCAGTGAGCCACTCCAAACCTGCCCGCCCCGCGTTCTTCCAGAATTGCATCGGGATTTCGTCTGGCCCCGTCGCTCTGTCCCTGCACATCTTACGCATCGCCCCTTCCACCTCCTCTACCGTAATCCGCCTACAGTACCCAAAATCCCGCCGACTTTCGGAGTACTCCAACTCACCCGGCACAATGCGTCTATCCCCTCCTCATTCAACAGTTTATGGAAGTATGTCTGCTATCTTCTCCTAATAAGTGTCTCATCCTTCAACATTTTTTCATCCTCGTCCTTGATGCACTTGACCTGGAAATAGTAATTGTAAAGAAAATTGATTTATGCCCAAACATGAAGGAAGTCATTTTTCCCATTTTGGTGAAAATAAATTCTTTAAAACAGAATTTTCTCACAATGAAACGCAAAAGCCTTATTTTTGTAAAAATATATATTTGAGAATATATTTTCCAGCCCGCTAAAACACAAAAGAACAAAGTGATGGGGCTATAAATCAATGTTTATTTTGTTAAAAAAAAATAGTTTTTCATGCGATGTGCGGTATTCACGTTGAGGTTTGACTAAATTCATATTCATTCGGGAAGTTTCACATTAAAGAGTAAAGCGCTTCTAACAAAGGCGATTGCAATTTTAGATATACATTCTTTTTTTCATCCGATGTTTGATATTTATATTAGGATTTGATTAAATTGAATTCGTCCCCAAAAGCCCCACATTAAAGGGTGAAGTGCTTCCTAAAAAAGGTGAATTCTACCCAAAAGTAGAATGAGAAACCTCTAATTAAGGGAGAAAGACTACTTACCACTCATATAATATATAATATATCTTACATAGATGTGAAAGGTTTGTTTCGTTTCCTAATGGAAGTGGACATACCATTTGAGTTAGTAAAAGATAAGAAAATGGTATATAATGTGTTTTTTGGCTCTAGTGCTGCCACGCAGCCCCAAATGGTCAACTTGATATCTTTAGTGTCTCTCTTTCGTTTTTCTTTCAATGATTACTTTACAGTTTGACTTTTCTGTCAGCAAATTAAATGAACTTTTAACATTCAGAAGAGAGCAGGAAAATTCTTCAACACGTGTCCAAAAAAAAAAATTAAATTGCAATACGATCTTTTTGTAAATTTACCCGGGATAGAGTAGATTAATTTTTCATGTGTATATATTTCTTTATAAATATATCTTTTTTTCTAATTAGCTCTAAAATATTTCATATCATCAATTTCAAAGATAATTTTGTTATCCTAAAAAGAAAATTATTGTCTGATAATTGAACATGAACTTCACTAATTACTGAAGCCAAACATTTAGACTTGAAAATATATCAATAGAAACCTATCCACCACTAAGCTTTCTTTAGACTATAAAAGAGAAAAAACTAATTTTAATTTCATTAAACCCTTAAATAAAAAAATGGCATTTATCATGTCAAGGACGATTGACTTATATGCTCATATAGGTGTTTGTGGGTAGTAATTATTGCACTATTCCTTTTTTCTTTTCACGAAAATATTATTAAATTATGCACTCTTTAATTTTTTTGTAATTGATTCTGATTTTTTTTATAGTTAAGTATAAGAAGATTTGGAGCTATTCAATTCAACTGATAGAAATGAAATACAATACCACTCGATTAAATGATTCATCACAAATTGCATAGTTGTTTCCATTGAAAGATTTTTTTTTTTCGTATTAATGCTAGAGGTGCCTTGAAAGAGGGAGAAAAAAGAAACAGAAATTAATTCTTTTAAGAGAGATGTTACACTACGTTGTGATTCATTATATATATTTTTAACCATCTACTGACTTATAGCGATTTTTCGTACATCCTTATCCTATTTCATTAACACATAGTAACATCTTTTTAAGTTTTCTAAAATTGCAATAAAAAAATAAATCATTTCCTAACACTGTCTTATTCTCTCACATGAACTTTTCCTATATTCATTTATTTATTTCTATGATAGAAATATTCACCTTTTTCTTTTGCGAAAAATTATCAAAGTAAAAAGCTACCAAATATCAAACAACCATTAAAACCAATGGTAAGATAATTGTGCCTTTAGACGCAGAGGCGGATCTAAAATTTTAAGTTTATGGGTTCCTACCCAAATCTTAAGTTAATATACGATAATAACTGGATTAACGGACTGGGTTCCAAGCTAAATATTTTTATATATTTAATAAATTTTTTAGTACAAATACTGGATCTAGACAAAAGCTACTGGGTTCACGGGAACCCGTATCTAACTCACTGGATCCGCCCCTGTTTAGACGGAAGAACCGATCTTGTAAATCGACAAAATCATAGGTAAAAAAGTATTTAACTTTCTAATCATTCATATGAAACAACAACATAGAAGCACATTATTGCGTTTGTTTATGTATTTACCAGTACTCGTACATTTTGTGAGGCAATCCATTAATGATTATCAGTATTATTGGCATATAATTAGTACTTTCCATCATAAAAATACCTTAATTTAACAATTTAAAGGAAAAAAGAAAAAGGCAGAGACAATGTACAAGTATAAATTTGTATATTTAAAGAAGAAAAATATAAAAGAAAAAACTTTTTATACATGTAAACTAAAGGCATTAACATTAGATTCTACACTTAGTTATAAATGTTTGTTTCCCAATTAGGCAATGACATGGGCAATATGAATATCTAAAAAGTAAAACTAACATCCTAATAAGCATAAAGATCAAAATTTTAATTGGAAAAAAAAAAAAAGAGGAAAGAAATACAGAGGAAGGGGTAATAAGAATAAATCGTATATTTGTTAGTCTCAGATCTATCTTTGAGTGCATCTATTGGCACAAAAGAAAAGAAGATGAAAACAAAAAAATATCACAACCCATAAGCAAAATGTTAAAAATTCAAGAAGTGAAAAATTCAAAATAACTACAAACCAAGTAATCACAAAGTGAGAACTACCTCCCCGTTAACAAAATAAAAAACTTGAAATATAATTTCAGCCACATTGATAGAGTGTTAGAGGTTGATGCCGAGGCAATAAATCTGTTGCTGGCATATTGGCCTTGTAGGACCAGTTTCCTCGCACAAAGCAACTCAGTAAAGAAAACTCAAGAAGACCTTATGTCGATGCCCCCCTTTTCTCGCGAAATCGGGTTTATGATATTTGGGCGGACAACTCATTTCCTTTTGGGAATTGGGTTTGCAATTTTGAAGAGTCGCCACCTAATGATTAAGTGCATTAGGACATTAAGAAGAAATTTAATTTAGAAAACCAGAGATTGGGTAAGGGCTTGAAATTATCTCGAGGGGAAGGTGTTAGGTACTCCCTCAAGATCCACTAGTGTGATTCCCGGCCATGCTACAATTGTGACTTTACGTATAAACAACAAGTAAACAAGCAAGAATTGTAAATACTAAATAGCTTTCACTTAATGGTTGCAAACCACTGAAGTACAAGAAAATAAAGAAGTTGAAATTTGGAAGAAAGCAGTTTTAGAATTTCTGGAAAAAGAACACACAAGTAAAGGGGAAGGGGTTCGCACATAATTGATGCAAGTAATCGGAGAAAAAAGGTGAAAGAAGCGGAAGTTTTGGGTGGAAAACAGTACTGAAAATTAAACAAGTAAAAGGGAGGTTTTTTACATAATTGATGCAAATAATTGAAGTAAAAGAGGTTAAAGAAGCTGAAAATTTAAACAGTTTTTTAAAATTCTGAAAATATAGACAAGTAAAGGGAAGGGGGGGGGGGGGTAGGGGGGGGTCCTAGGTTTATAAATAATATGGATCACCCCACACAACCCCCGGTAACCGTTTATACACGTGGTGTTATCGCGTGGTCATCATATCCATATCTACCCTTTCCCACCCCGTTAAGGTATTAAAGCGCGGAATGATCTTGTTGCTTTTGCATGCTATTACTCGTCCCAATCCTATCAGTCCCGGAGGTATTTGGGGCTACTAGTCCTAAAGGGGAGGGAGATTTGGGCTTTTCAGAGTTTAAAAGGATAAAATTCTAAGGCGACAAACAAAAATACATAAAGCAGATATGGGAAACACATAACAGTAAAAAGGGCTCAGACAGGCCTCCTCACTTAGAGACAGATTGTTTAGCATGTCTTGCACGTACTGGTTATGGTCTGAATTAAACTTAAAACGTCAAGGCAGGCTGATTTATCACATATTTTCAGATAAGAAGTCCGAATTAGGCCTGCCTGCTGGTTGTAATTATCAAAGACTAGTGCAGTTAATTAATTACCTAATGGCTTGCCTAGGTGAAACCTATAGGTATGATATCTAATAATGCAGGAGTACACTGATTTAAGGAAGGCTTGCTGATTATAGAAAACATAAGCTCTGTAGGTATTGAGGCCTGATATTTACTGATTTTAGACTTAGGCGAAATATGCGATTCAGATTCAGATTAGTTGGCTACTTCTATAGGCATGCTTTCTAAGTGTTATTGATTTTAAACGTTTATAGAAATGCAGGAGTCTTATAGACATGATATCTAGAAGGCAATTTGTTATTTAAACCTATAAATTGTTTGCCTAGTGATAGATGTTTATGCAGAAATTAAGAGATCCTATTGACAGGTTCTCTATATAAGGTGCAGAAAATGCAGAATCCTATTGACATGTTCTCTATATGAGATGCAGCAATCCAGAATCCTATTGACATGTTCTCTATATGAGATGCAGCAATGCAGGAACTATTGATAGTATATCTATATATGAAAGACAGGACTTATAGACATGATTCCTAAAATGCAGAAAAACCTATAGACAGGATTTCGAGAATGCAGGAATGAAAGCGGGATACGATCGCAGAAGTAAATACCTAAGAGCATGATGTCTACTCTTATACATACATGAGTGACCCTCCCCTTTTCACTATAAACCCCATAAGTTATTACAAATTATTACAACCCAGAATGAATATAGAAAAATAAAATTAAATCAGAAATTAGAGTACAACCAAGGAGAGCCTAATTCAGACTCCAGGTCTGAAACATGAAATAAACCAACTCCAAAGATCCAATTTCCAAAGCCTTTCTCATTTTTTTGGGTGTGTCAAAGTTGAATTATAGTGCAGTGTGGAAGTGCCAGCCCTCAAATGTCTAAGTTCAGAGGGAAATCAAGGTCCCAAAGCAAGGCTCATAGGAGGGGGGCAGAACTTAGAAACTAGGAGTGGGTGTAAGTGCAATAGAGGGGATTCTGGGGAAAACCAAGACAGGCTGGTGGTCATACCCAACAATTGGAAGTGCTGGCACACCCCAACCAGCCTGTTAGCCACATTGTTTGGGAGTTAGGATCCTTTGAAGGATCAAGCACAAACATGAACAACAATTTGGATGCTGCCATGCCTGAACCTTAACTCAAAAATATAGAGGGAATAGGGGTACAAGAATTCACAATAGAAACATGTTCCAAGAAATTGACATTGCTGATTAACATTAAATACAGGCAGTAATGCAGCCAGGGGTGTAGGGATTCACAGTAGAAACATATGCAAGGGAATTGACTTGCTAATTAACATTAAACATAAGTAGTAAAACAGACAGGGATGTAGAAACTGTAAAGTAAACACATTAGGATGAGGCTAAAACTTAAATTAGAACATACCAGTTTCAAGGTAACAAGAAAGTAAAAGCAGTACTCTTGTAAAGCCAAATTGCAAGAAAATAGTCAGAATATCTCAGAAGAGAGTGAAGTGTTGAGTGCAGTGTAAGAGTATTGAAATTGAAAGTAAGTAATGTATGTTAGAGTATTGAACTCCCGGTTGTTAAAGTGCTGAAAGGTCGTGCCCTTTATAGTGTAGAAAGCAAGTAAGAAAAGGTAAGAAAATAGTTTTGAAATCAATTACATAAAGTCTCCCTTTAATTAAGGGATTCTAATTTCAAACGGGCAGAATAAATAAGGAAAGAATTTGCTCAAAAATCTTTTCCAAAGTAGTACAAGAAGGGCAAATACACAGAAGCTATATAAGGAAAGAGTTTGATAGCAACACGATTTGTACAAATAAGGAAAGGCAATCAATCAACAGTCAGTAAAAATCAGAAATTGAGTTTTGGTAGGAATGAATCCAACCAGAAAAGGTAAATAAAGGTTTAATTAAAGAAAAATCAGTAACAATCAATCGAACCTTATTAAAAGGAATTTTGAATCAATCACAAATTAGCAAAACCTTTTTTGAAAGGAAGAATTCCTCATATATAAAGCATACAGACATGTCAAACAAGAAAGAACTATCATGCTAATTAGAAAGAATCTAGTATAGAAAAATTCAGAGTCACAAACAAAGAAGCTCAAATTCAGTACATAGACTCAGACTTAGTTTGAGAGAATCCGGGGTTCCATAATAGAACCCTAGTCCAAACACAAGATCAAACTCGCCAAAAACCCCAAATCCTAGGGTTTTCAACTCGAATCAGATGCAGAGATGAGAAGACAAATAACTGAAACAGGCTCAGAGGTCTCTTTCAGAGACTCATGAGAGAACAAACAGGTAAAATAGCAGGTTCGAAACAAACATAGTGAAAAGCTGATTTGAAACATAAAGAACATATTTTAAGAAGCTTGGAACTTAAACAAGTTTAGAAGATAAAGAGGCAGTATAAACTTAAGGAAACAGTAGATAAAACATGTTTAGAACTCAAACAAAGGTCCAGTAAAGACAAACAAAGGGCTAAAAGCTTAGTGGAAAAATACAGTAAAGGAACACAGGGGTATCGAAAAGCCTGGCAAAAGAACACGTAAGATAGACAGGTGAAATCATGATATAGAAACCAGTAGAAGGAAGAACAGAGCATAATAGAAAAACATGCATAATAAAACAAACATAAGAACATAGGAGAAGAACATGCGAGGTAGAAAAGAGAACATAAAAACATAGCATAGATAGATTCACACAAAGAAAAGAAGAAGAGGAGTCAGAAAATATTTTAAAACTTTTCAGAAACCCTAAATCGAAGAGAAACAAATTTTGAAAGAAAAGATTGGGGAAAACGTTTTAAAACTTCCAGTAGAACACAGATATGGCATAGATTTAAGAAAACAACCAGAGAAAACCTCGAATAGCTTAGGGTTTCAGAGAAACCCTAGAAATGAGAAAGGCTTGGAAGAAAGTCTGATCTTGAGTCGGAGAGGTCAGAAATAGGCTCGAAATGCTTTGGATGTGCCGGAGCAAAGCCGGAGAGGCCTCAAAGCCATGAATCTGAGAAGATTTGAAAGGACACCATCGAGGTCAGACCTCGAAACTTCGAACACCCAGGGTTTAAAGGTGGAGGGGGTGAGTACAGGCTATCCATGGCCTGAGAAGCCATGGATTCCGGTGAGATTGTGGTCGGAGAAGATGAGAGAGGCTAGGGTTTCGTGGAACTTTCGAGAGAGTTTGAGAGAGGGAGGGTATTCAAAGGCGGCTGATAGAGAAAAATGAGGGGATTAGGGTAGGGTTAGGTGAATTAAAAAGGCAAGGGCTAATCGTGGCCGTTGATCAAAATGATCAACAGCCTGGATTAAAAGATTGACCGGGCGGGTTGATTGATTGGGTCGGGGGTCGGGTTAAAATTGAAATTGGACCGGTCCAATTGGGGGTTAAGATTGGGTCAATTGGAGGGTCAATTTGGCTATAGTTGAAACAAATTGGGGCTATATATTAAATAGCCAGTTTTTTCCTTTTTATTTTATAAAAAATAATAAAAATGATTTTGAAAACAAATTAAAAGTACTGGATCAATTAATAATATATAAATATTAATTTAAAAATATTGAAACCAATTTCATAATTATAAAATGCTATTAATCCTCAAAGTTGGCTAAAATTGCAATTATAAGCAATTTGACCTTTTAAAAATACCAAATAAATTTGTAAAAATGTATAAAAATTATTATAGCTATATTTGGTATAAATATGAGAATAAAATAAGTTATTCACCAAGATGATAATTTTGGAATAATTATTGATTTTTTTATACTGCTAAAATGGACAATAAATTGGTTTAAAAATCTTTTAAAAAATGGAAAAAATACTAAAACACTTGGGCATGTTTATATATGCATATATGTGTTATTTTGAAAGTATTTTGTATATATATGAAAAATATACAGGGAAAAATTGGGTATCAACAGCTGCCCCTCTTTACCCGGGAAGGATGGAAGAGTTGTCGAGTAAAGATATGATGGCCAATTTTGAACGAACGGAATGGTTTGAAGTGACTGACCGTGCTGTGGTTCCTGAGCTGCCTATATATCCTTGGTCTTACAGGAATCAGGCCGTATGTAGTTCGGGATCCGTCGGTGGAATATGCTGATGGAGATTTTTCAAGAACAGACGAGATATTCGGGTTGGGGTGGTGGGGTTAAGAGTCTAGTAGGGCTGCGGGAACCGGAGTGGGATCGCTCCTGCTGGGGTGGCCATTGCTAGATGGTTTACCTGCAAATGAGCAATACGAACATATATTGTGCATAAATTTAAATGTGATGCAAGTTCCCGTCGGACCACGGATGCTGTCTTTGGAAGGTTAGGATGACGTCCTTAGACCACGGTGTCCTGGGCCATGAAGCATATAATAAAGGATTCGCCGGCTATGGAATGATGCTCTCGGGCTATGAGAATGATGCCTCTGAGCGATTATGCCTTTGAATAATGATATGCAAGAGATAAAGGAATCCTCAGGCCATGGCATGGCATTTTCGGGCTATGAAGATGGTGCCTCCGAACAATGACGCCCTTGGATAATTTGGCGATCTTTCAGCCCATGAAATGCAAAAGGTGGCGATCTTTCAGCCCATGAGAGCGTAAATAAAGGTGGCGATATTTCAGCAGATGCAAGATTTAAACGAAGTGGCGATATTTCAGCCAATGCAAAATTTAAACGAAGTGGCGATATTTCAGCCATGCAAAGTGTAAATAAAATGGCGATCTTTCAGCCGATGCAAAGTGTAAATAAAATGGCGATGTTTCAGCCGATGCAAGATTTAAATGAAGTGGCGATATTTCAGCCGATGCAGGATTTAAATGAGGTGGCGATATTTCAGCCATGCAAAGTGTAAACAAAATGGCGATCTTTCAACCGATGCAAGATTTAAATGAAGTGGCAATATTTCAGCCGATGCGGGATTTAAATGAAGTGGCGATATTTCAGCCATGCAAATGGAGACAGAGCTTAGTCTCGGAAGGCAATAGTAGCCTTATGCAATGCAGGAAATGCAAATGGAGGTAGAGCTTAACCTCGAAAGGCAGAATAGTAGCCTTGTGCAATGCAGGAAATGCAGATGGAGGTAGAGCTTAACCTCGGAAGGCAGAATAGTAGCCTTATGCAATGCAGGAAATGCAAATGGAGGTAGAGCTTAACCTCGGAAGGCACAATAGTAGCCTTGTGCAATGCAGGAAATGCAAATGGAGGTAGAGCTTAACCTCGGAAGGCAGAATAGTAGCCTTGTGCAATGCAGGAAATGCAGATGGAGACAGAGCTTAGTCTCGGAAGGCAGAATAGTAGCCTTATGCAATGCAGAAAATGCAGATGGAGGTAGCACTTAACCTCGGAAGACAGAATAGTAGCCTTATGCAATGCAGGAAATGCAGATGGAGACAAGAGCTTAGTCTCGGAAGGCAGAATAGTAGCCTTATGCAAAAGATGAAAGACGAATAGTGATAAAAAATTCTTAGCTGATAGCTGATAGCTGGTTGCTGATTGTGATATTGTGGCTGCTGGGGATGTTGTATGTGGATAGCGACCGTGGATAGGAGTGATAATTTCGAGAGTTGTATTCCTGAACAGTGTGAATGTGTAATATATGATTTTGCGACTTGGGTGTCTGCGTCCAAAGAAAAATCGTGAGTTTTGTAAGGGGAATGGTTAGTTCGTGTCCCCGCTGCCTTTGCTTGTCCTGCTTGGCTCTATTTTTAGTGATACTGTGGGTATCCTTGGGGTAGCGTTGCTAAACAGAGCAATTTTGGTGACAAACATGCATGATTTAGTAAAATATAGCGTAAATGCATAATAATAAAAAAAGTAGTTTTCTTTAGATGAACCAACGACTGAGACGTGGTCCAAGACATTGCAACCTCTCTTGTTACGGAATTTTGAGGGTCCTCCTCAAAATTCTGCCCTAGTTTGCTGGGCTGCTGCTTCTGACGGCTGGTTGCGGTGATCGGCTGAAGTTACTTCGGAATTTTGAGGGTCCTGCTCTAAATTCTGCCCCAGTTTCCAATTGTGGGGGGAAATGAAAATTTTATTGAATTGTGACCGAACCCATAAGGCTGCCTACGTATCCCTTCTTAAACGGGAATCAGGTCAGACGTAGTTTAAATTACATAAGGGAATCATAAATGGTTACACATAGTATCGCTTGACTGCATCTGAATTTATCGGCTCTGGCCAAACTTCTTCGTCCGTTTCTGCGAGTATGAGGGCTCCTCCTGTCAAAACCCGATGAACCATGTATGGACCTTGCCAATTGGGAGAGAACTTCCCTTTGGCTTCATCTTAATGCGGGAAAATCTTCTGTAACACCAGCTGCCCCGGTGTGAACCGTCTCGGCTTGACTCTCTTGTTGAAGGCTCTGGACATTCTATTCTGGTAAAGTTGACCATGGCAAACTGCATTCATTCTTTTCCTATCTATAAGAGCCAACTGCTCGTAACGACTCTTCACCCATTCTGCATCGTCGAGTTCCGCTTCCTGTATGATCCTTAGGGAGGAAATCTCTACCTCGGCGGGGATGACCGCTTCTGTACTGTAAACCAGCATGTAGGGAGTTGCCCCGGTTGATGTGCAGACTGTGGTGCAGTACCCCAATAAAGAAAATGATAACTTCTCATGCCATTGTTTATGCTTTTCTACCATCTTCCTTAGTATCTTCTTGATGTTCTTGTTGGCGGCTTCTACAGCTCCATTCATCTGAGGCCTGTAAGCTGTGGAATTCTTGTGTTTGATCTTGAAGGTTTCACACATAGCTTTCATCAAATCACTGTTGAGGTTGGTTGATTCTGGAATCCCGAATCGACAAACGATACGGTCACGGACGAAGTTTGCCACGACTTTCTTAGTCACTGCTCTGTGAGATGCTGCTTCAACCCATTTGGTGAAATAATCAATTGCTACAAAGATAAACCTATGCCCATTGGAAGCGGCCGGCTCGATTGGTCCAATAACATCCATTCCCCAAGCGGCAAACGGCCATGGCGAGCTTGTTTCATTAAGCTCATCTGGAGGCACTCTTATCATATCTGCATGGATCTGATAGCAGTGGCACTTTCGGACATACTGGATGCAGTTTGTCTCCACAGTTATCCAAAAATAACCTGCCCGGAGTATCTTCTTTGCTAAGACAAAACCGTTCATATATGGGCCACAGGTCCCGGCATGAATTTCCTCTAGCAGTTTGGATGCTTCCTTCGCGTCGACACACCTTAATAAACCCAAATTCGGAGTCTTCCTATACAGGATTCCTCCGCTGTGAAAGAAGTTGTTGGATAACCTCCGAAGTGTACGCTTCTAAAGAGGATTTTCAAGCCCTGGGTATTCTCCCTTTGCCAAATATTCCTTGATATCATGAAACCAAGGCTTTCCGTCCGCTTCTTCTTCGACGTGAGCACAATAAGCTAGCTGATCATGGATCTTCACTGGAATGGGATCAATGAAGTTTTTGTCTGGATGATGTATCATGGATGATAGGGTAGCCAATGCATCGGCGAATTCATTCTGGATTCTGTGAACATGTCGGAATTCTGTCTTTGTGAATCTCTTCCTCAACTCCTGCACGTGATGCAGATACGGGAGTATCTTGGAGTTCTTGGTCGCCCATTGTTCTCGGACCTGATGTATGAGTAAGTCTGAATCTCCAATCACTAGCAACTCTTGGATGTTCATGTCAATGGTCATCTTGAGCCCTAAGATGCAGGCTTCGTACTCGGCCATATTGTTAGTGCAGGGGAACCTGAGCTTGGCAGATACCGGGTAATGCTGACCGGTTTCTAATACTAGGACTGCTCCTATGCCAACTCCTTTGAAATTTGCCGCTCCATCGAAAAACATCCTCCAACCATCATAGAATTCTGCAATATCTTCTCTTTTGAAAGATACCTCTTCATCAGGAAAATACGTCTTTAGGGGTTCATATTCTCCGTCCACGGGATTCTCAGCAAGATGATCTGCCAATGCTTGTCCCTTGATTGCCTTCTGAGTTACGTAGACAATGTCAAATTCACTCAGCAGGATTTGCCAGTTGGCTAGCTTGCCAGTGGGCATGGGCTTTTGAAAGATGTACTTTAGCGGATCCATTCTTGATATGAGGTTTGTAGTGTAGGCACAGAAATAGTGCCTCAACTTCTGAGCCACCCAAGTCAGAGCACAACAGGTGCGTTCTAATAGAGAATACCGGTCCTCGTATGGGGGGTGAACTTCTTACTGAGATAATAGATGTTCCTTCCTCCCTGTTTCATCATATTGCCCCAGAACACATCCAAATGCTCCATCCAATACTGCAAGGTAGAGTATTAGGGGTCTACCTGGCTCGGGCGGGACCAAAACTGGCGGTGTTGACAAGTACTCCTTGATTCTGTTGAAGGCCTTTTGGCAGTCATCGGTCCATTTGGTAGCGGTGTCCTTCTTCAGCATCTTAAAGATTGGCTCACAGATGACAGTAGATTGTGCTATGAACCGGCTGATGTAGTTACGTCTCCCCAAGAAACTCATTACTTCTTTCTTGTTCTTTGGCGGTGGAAATTCTTGAATAGCTTTGACCTTTGATGGATCCAATTCTATCCCTCGACGACTCATAGTGAACCCAAGCAATTTTCCAGCTGGAACCCCGAATGCACATTTTGCGGGGTTCAATTTTAGGTTGTACCTTCTCAGTCTATTGAAGAATTTTCTCAAATCTTCCATGTGATCAGTGGCTTTCTTGGACTTAATGATGACATCATCTATATACACTTCGATCTCCTTGTGTATCATGTCGTGGAAAATTGTGGTCATGGCCCTCATGTAGGTGGCCCCTGCATTCTTTAACCCAAACGGTATCTTCTCGTAGCAATACATCCCTCATGGCGTAATGAAAGTTGTTTTCTCAGCATCCTCTTCATCCATCCATATCTGATGGTACCCAACAAAACAATCAACAAATGACTGCAGCTCATGCTTGGCGCAGTTTTCAATCAAGATGTGTATATTCGGCAAGGGGAAGTCGTCTTTTGGACTGGCCCGGTTGAGATCCCGGTAGTCGACACAGACTTTGATCTTCCCATCCTTCTTCGGTACTGGCACAATGTTGTCTAACCATGTCGGATACTCTACTACCCTGAGAACCTTAGCATTGACCTGTTTAGTGACCTCTTCCTTGATTTTCAAACTCATATCTGGCTTGAACTTTCTGAGCTTCTGCTTTACTGGCGGACAGGTTGGATCAGTCGACAATTTGTGAGCCACAATAGATGTACTCAGACTAGTCATGTCGTCGTACGACCAGGCAAATATGTCCTCATACTCTCTTAGAAACTCTGTATATTCTTCCTTCTCTGATGGTGACAAATGAACGCTGATTCGTGTTTCTTTGATGTTTTCTGCATCTCCCAGGTTGACGATTTCGGTCTCGTCCAGGTTTGACTTAGGTCTATTCTCAAAATTCTCAACTTCTTTAACAATTTCTTCCGGTATATCATCTTCCTCTGAATCTATGTCCGTTTGTTGCGTTGTCTCGTTGCATGTCACAGTCATCGGTTCATCAAGATAAGTAATAGTAATGCTGTATAAGTAAAGTAATGAGAGAAAATAATAAGAGTAAGATTTATAAGAAAACCGAATTGCTTTTGATAAATTCCATAAATGTTTTGAACATCGGAGCTCTTTCTTGCAAAAACAAAAATGCGAAAGGAAAGTAAACTAGTAAAAAATAAAATAGTGCATGGTGCTTGTTCAGCCTTGCTACCCCGAGGTACGCCGGGCTCTGGTGGTTCTGACGGTCCAATTGTTGAGGCATGCTCCTCTACTTACAACCTGTATGGAAGGGCCTTCCTCCCCCTCCTCCTCAAAAATGACACAGCAGTCCATATCATCATCTTCCAGGAACAAGTTCCTCATTGCTGCTAATGCTTCCTCTTCTTCTGACCGATAGATGACTTCGGCCGGTTGGAAAGTCTGTTCCAAATGCGGTATTGGTTGCTCCAATGGATAGTAAGGACCGCGCCAGGGTGGCGACCATTCCTTGAATTCTTTCCAGGTATACTCATATCCTAATCCGAAGGTGGTGCCGTGCTTCTTGAGTTTGATGGGCTTAGCGATTCCTTGGATATTCTTGCCAAGTCCCTTGCCAGGTTCATACCCACTCCAGTTTAACATGCTTTCAATTTTGTTGTCCCACTATTTATCCTTATCGACGGCGTTGACTCGCTCGATGTGGTGGTAAGTTTCCCCGCCTATCCTTCTTCTTCCTCCAATTGCTGGGATGGTCTGGCGACTATATATGGGATTGCTACCGTCGCCATGAATGATCACCTCTTGGTGATTCCACTCAAACTTCACTACCTGATGTAGTGTTGATGCCACGGCCCCGGCGGCATGAATCCATGGGCGTCCCAACAATAGACTGTAAGACGCCGGCACGTCTATCACTTGAAAATCAACATCAAACCACGTAGGCCCCATTTGCAAACACAAGCTAATTTCCCCAATAGTAGACCTTTGAGACCCATCGAAAGCCTTCATGTTGATGGCCCCGTCCTTGACTTCATGCAGCCCTTTTCCCAATGTCCTGAGTGTCACCAGCGGACAGATGTTGAGACTGGACCCCCCATCGACCAGAATCCTGGTGATAAAATAATCTTCGCACTGCACAGTGATGTGCAATGCCTTGTTGTGACTCAATCCTTCCGGTGGCAGCTCATCTTCGTGAAAAGTGATCTTGTGACTTTCCAATACCTGACCTACCATGTTAGCCATCTCTCCGCCGGTGATGTTGCTTGGTACATATGCCTCACTTAGTACTCTTAACAAGGCATTCTTGTGTGCATCAGAACTCTGTAGCAAAGCAAGGATAGGAATCTGCGCCGGTGTCTTGTTCAGCTGATCAATGACTGAGTATTCCTTCGCTTGTATCTTTCTCCGGAGATCATCGGGCCCAGTTTCAGTGATGGCTTGTCGACCAGAGGTCTGCTTACTTGACTCAGCCAAGTGTTCCGGGGTATAAACCCTGCCGGTTCTTGTCATACCCTGTGCTGCAACTGTTTCCCCGAACATGGCTTTCCCCTTCCTTCTTGCCTCGGTTGTGTAGTCCTATGGTATGGCTTTTGTGTGGAATGGCGTTACGGCTGTCATTGCTACTGGAACGGGCACCCTTGCTTTGGAAGGTAATACAACAACTTCAAATGGTTAGGCGCCTTTGGGGACCCAAACTCGACCTCAATTGATGTTGGCGTCTTTGCAGAGGCTAGTGTTTCAAACTCAAGTGGTATGGACATGTTCACCTCGGCATCTTCAGAAGGCTGAATCTGGACTACAATTGGATTAAGGGTGACTGTTGGTTTCTTTGGATCGTCGCCTTCTAAGATCAAACCGATTGATCCTTTGGGATCCCAATCATCCTCTATTTCAATCATATGAACACCTCCACCCTTGTGGTCCGGTAGAGGGTTATTGCGGACATTCGGTGCTGGCTCCTTTGCCACGATGATCTTGTTGTCAATCAAAGTCTAGATCTTATCCTTCAGAGAGCGACATTCATCAATGGTATGCCCCTTCATGCCAGAATGGTATGCACATGTTTTATTTGGGTTGACCCATTGGGAAGGATTCTCAGGGGTTATAGCAGGGATAGGGGTGACATAACCAGCAGTTTTGTGTCTTTCATACAGCTGGTCGATTGGTTCGGTAATGGCAGTATACTGTTTGGGAGGTCTGCGGTCGAAATTTGGTCGAGGTCTAGGAAAGTTTTGGCGAGTGGGGGGTGATTGGTGGTGGGATGGTTGAGTGTTGTAAGCTTGAATAGACGTGTGCAGGTTGAGAATATCTGGGTGAAGCAGGTTGGTATGTAGGGGGTGGAGGCGATTGATAGGTAGGTGGTGGAGTTTGGTAGGAAGAGGCGGGGTTTGGAGATTTGGAGTGGGCTGATATGTAAGTGGAGATATTGGGTAGGTTTGGTATTTGACAGGTGATTTGGTTCTCTGTGCAACCATTACGGCACTTACGTCCCTCTTCTTGGACGTACCACCAGACTGTAGAGCCCCTTGTTGGTGTCGTGCAAAGCTTCAAAGTTTGTAACCATACCACTCCTGATACCTTCCTCAATCCTTTCTCCTAACTTGATGATGTCGGAAAACTTATGGTTCTCGATCAGCACCAGCCTTTCATAGTACTGTGGAACTTGTTCATCTATTCCTCCCCTAAAGCAGGTCGAACCTTAGCAGCCTCTGATCTCCAACGAGTGGCATACTCGCGGAACATTTCTGTGGGTTTCTTCTTTAAATTCTGAATGTAAAACACATCCGGTACATTTTCCATATTGAACCTGAATCTATCCATGAAGTCGGACGCCATACTTACCCAGTTCGACCACTTCTTCGGGTCCTGGCTAATGTACCAAGACAGAGCATCTCCTTTCAGGCTCCTCATGAAAAGCTTCATGCGGATCTTTCGTCTCTTCCTACCCCGACCAGCTTGTCGCAGTATGTTCTCAAATGAACCCTGGGATCCCCTGTACCATCAAACATTTCGAACTTGGGAGGTTTGTACCCCTCGGGCAGTTCGACATCGGGTTGTATGCATAGATCTTCATAGTTTAGCTCCTCAATTCCCTTACTTCCTTCAACGCCTTGAATTCTGGTGGTCAACCTTTTAAGCTCTTCGGCCAAATTTCTGATGAGCGAGTCCTTATCATTAGACTCAGGTGTGCTTGAGATATGCTGGGTGGAGTGCGGCACTGTCTCCACGTAGATGGAGGTGTTGTGTTGGGTGTGGCCGTAGTCATTTGTGGAGTTCAAAGGTTCCGGGATGAGTAGCGGAGTATTATTGGGATCGTGGCAAGTATTGCAGTAGTGGTGAGGAGCGGGTTGCTTTGGGATATTTTATGGAGGTATGGGATTTTGAGTTTTTGGGAAAGTAACTTCTGGAGTGGTGAGGGAGAATGACAGCTCGCCAAATTTCGGACTTGATCCAGTTCTTCTTGGAACATCAATAGTTTCTGTTCTAGTTGAGAGGTATTTTCCTTGGAGACCAAAGCACCCCGAGTGACCTCTACCCGTTCAGCTGAGTTGTTTGAATCTTCCATTCTTCTTTTGCTTTTGTGCCTGACAGGACTGGGAGGAGTAGTAGGTGGAGGGCCCCTGGATCTTGTAAAATATGCTGATATTGCCAGAGTTCACGAACTAACCTTTGGGGAGGGGAATAAACAAAAAGTAAAAACAAAAGGTGACAAGTTAGTAAGGATTATAAGAAAAGATGTTACAATATTTAAACACGTAGTGCGGGAAATATAAAAGCGTGTCCTAATTTTGGGGACCTCGGTGTACCCGAGGTAGGCCTAGCGACAAGTAAATTTGGAGAACTTAGAATGCTAAATGCCTCATTTTATTGATAAAAAGGTAGACGAATCCCAAACGACACTAAATAACAGGAAAAAAAATGTAACTAGTGGCCATAGGCCTTATTACATTTCTCAAAGCGAAAAGGAAAAACTCCTATCTATTTGGTCCCAGAAGGACCTTCCCCAGACTCGGCAGTGTTAGCTCCCTCGAACAGCTCTCCCAGCTCGCGCAGTCCTAGCAGCAAGTAAGCTCTGTCTAGATGTCCTCCTTCATTCCCTTCAGCAACTCGACAGTCTTCAACCCTCTTCAGAAACTTCTTCTCCAGTTCCACTATACCCCGCTCCAAGCAGATCAATCGTTTGTTGGCGCTGACAGCCATATCCTTCCATTCTTCAATTAGTTTTTGATTGGCTTCTTGTATTTCCCGGTGCTCATTTTCACATTCCCGCATCCTCTTGCGCAGTTGGTTGTATTTTACTTGTGCTTCAGCCTTTTCATCGATGATTCTGTGACCTCGAACAAACCCAGGTTGACCCAAACCGTTGTGATTGTCCTCCAGCTAGCCTGAATAATGCGGGGTACAACCAGCATGGTAGCGATCCGGTTCGATGGTGTCTTTTACCAAGACAATTTTGCAGTGCCACATATGCTGTGCCTTGCACCTGTGCGGACTATCGTCGTTCTGGAAGTCGGATCGGAAGTGACTCATCTTGTCGACCCTTGGTATAACCTGCTTCCTACCAGCCTGTCTCATAGCTCGAAGAGGGACATAAGGGTAGGTTCCTCTCAAACCGATCAGTATCAGAAATGGCGCATCCCTAGATCGAATGATAAATTCTTCAGTAGGGAACCACTCGAACATCCATTGCACTCGGTCCTCAGTCAGATTATCAAAGAGTTCGACCCATTTTCTAGCATTCTCCGGTTGGGCGAACATGTTGGGCATGTAATTCATTCGCTTCAGGTGATGAAAGGCAATATGATCGTCCCAGTCTCTACGATGGATTTCCTATCGGTACTCACCCTTTTGGAGGTGTTCCATGAGCCATAGTTGGAGTAGTAGATTACAACTCTCGAAATGTTTGGCCCCCTGTTGACATCTTTCTAGGGCTCGGTATATTTCTGCAATGATCATTGGCACAAGACTGAATGGCTGTCCGTCAATTCCTTCCATTAAGGTTTTGGTGACCATAGCTAGCCTGGTATGGATTCTTGCTTTCTTCATTGGAAACACTATCATCCCCAAGAAACAGAACATGAAGACAAAGACCCTTCGATGGATATGCCCCAATGATGTAAGGGTGAACTCGTCAGGATAAGTACGGTAAGATTTGCTGTGACCGTACCTTTCGTACAGATAGTCAAAGGGAATGTACGACTCCTTCAAACATGTCAAGTCAGGATTCTTCTTTAGACCCATCATTTTGAGAAAACCTCTACCTTTGCAGTTTTCCGGCATTAGCAAACCTGGAGTTTCCCACGGTATCCCAGCTAGTCCTCCTATTTCCTCAAGCAAAGGTGTCATCTCAATGTCCCCAAAGCGGAATACCGACCTATCATAATCCCAAAACAGAGTGGCAGCCTCTATGATTTTGTTGTCGGGTTGAATTTCTAGGAGAGAAGGTAGGTTTCCTAGACATTTTCGGACAAGAACTTGATCGTTGGAATGAAGATCTTCCCACCAGCTTAACAATTTGGGGTGGATGTTGGTGACCATGCCGAATCTTGGGACCTCGTGCCTCATTTCTGCAAGACAAAAATTGTTAGACCCTTACCCCCACCAGACTCGTCTATTAAATATCAATAATTAGCATAACAAGAATTTAGTCCTCCAAATAAATGCATAGAATGTGATAAGGTCCGTTTGGGTTTCAAGGAAACATAGTGGACTTTGGACAAGGCTATCTTAAAGAGTCATTATGCGAACAACATAACTGACTCGGCTAGGTTTGACCATGATGCATGCACAATTAATCAGAGTAGGGTTTCTATGGAGTATTAGACTGGTACCCTTGAGCGGACAACTCAAGAGGAAAAGGCACGGAACCGTCGACTACACCGTTGAATGACTAGTTTTACCGCAAATATGCCTTTGCCGGATTTAGGGGGTGATAATATCGGAAGGGCGCAACCACTCATTATAAGCGTTGCTATGGTATTTTGTTTGGCATGGTTGAAAATGCAGTTACAATAATTAAACACATTGTCATGTATTTGCATGTTCATAAAGTAATAATTACAAAAGTTTCTCATAATTTACAACAGTATTAAAGGAAAGCGATAAAGGAAAGCGTTAAGAAAAGAAACAAAGAGCCAAGTCTGTTTCATAGTAGAAGAAAGAATAAATACTTAAAGGCATTTAAACAAGTAAAGACATGTAAAGAAACATACAGTTACAAATAGCATGAAATGGTAAAAGCCTTAAAGATTCCCCAGTGGAGTCGCCATGCTGTCGATGCCCCCTTTTTCTCGCGAAATCGGGTTTATGACATTTGGGTGGACAACTCATTTCCTTTTGGGAATTGGGTTTGCAATTGTGAAGAGTCGCCACCTAATGATTAAGTGTATTAGGACACTAAGAAGAAATTTGATTTAGAAAACCAGAGATTGGGTAAGGGCTTGAAATTATCTCGAGGGGAAGGTGTTAGGCACCCCTCAAGATACACTAGTGTGGTTCCCGGCCATGCTACAATTGTGACTTTAAGTATAAACAACAAGTAAACTAGCAAGAATTGTAAATACTAAATAGCTTTCACATAATGGTTGCAAACCACTGAAGTACAAGAAATAAAGAAGCTGAAATTTGGAAGAAAGCAGTTTTAGAATTTCTGGAAAAAGAACACACAAGTAAAGGTTAAGGGGTTCGCACATAATTGATGCAAGTAATCAGAGAAAAAAGGTGAAAGAAGCGGAAGTTTTGGGCGGAAAACAGTACTGAAAATTAAACAAGTAAAAGGGAGGTTTTTTACATGATTGATGCAAATAATTGAAGTAAAAGAGGTTAAAGAAGCTGAAAATTTAAATAGTTTTTTAAAATTCTGAAAATATAGACAAGTAAAGGGAAGGGGGATCCTAGGTTTATAAATAATATGGATCACCCCACACAACACCCGGTAACCGTTTATACACGTGGTGTTATCGTGTGGTCATCATATCCGTATCTACCCTTCCCCACCCCGTTAAGGTATTAAAGCACGGAATGGTCTCGTTGTTTATTGCATGCTATTACTCGTCCCAATTATATCAGTCCCGGAGGCATTTGGGGCTACTAGTCCTAAAGGGGAGGGAGATTTGGGCTTTTCAGAGTTTAAAAGGATAAAATTCTAAGGCGACAAACAAAAACACATAAAGCAGATATGGGAAACACATAACAGTTAAAAGGGCTCAGACAGGCCTCCTCACTTAGAGACAGATTGTTTAGCATGTCTTGCACGTACTGGTTATGGTCTGAATTAAACTTAAAACGTCAAGGCAGGCTGATTTATTACATATTTTCAGATAAGAAGTCCGAATTAGGCCTTCCTGCTGGTTGTAATTATCAAAGACTGGTGCAGTTAATTAATTACCTAATGGCTTGCCTAGGTGAAACCTATAGGCCTGATATTTAATAATACAGGAGTACACTGATTTAAGGAAGGCTTGCTGATTATAGAAAACATAAGCTCTGCAGGTATTGAGGCCTGATATTTACTGATTTTAGACTTAGGCGAAATAGGCGATTCAGATTCAGATTAGTTGGTTACTCCTATAGGCATGCTTTCTAAGTGTTATTGATTTTAAAACGTTTATAGAAATGCAGGAGTCTTATAGACATGATATCTAGAAGGCAATTTGTTATTTAAACCTATAAATTGTTTGCCTAGTGATAGATGTTTATGCAGAAATTAAGAGATCCTATTGACAGGTTCTCTATATGAGGTGCAGAAAATGCAGAATCCTATTGACATGTTCTCTATATGAGATGCAGCAATGCAGAATCCTATTGACATGTTCTCTATATGAGATGCAGCAATGCAGGAACTATTGATAGTATATCTATGTATGAAAGACAGAACTTATAGACATGATTTCTAAAATGCAGAAAAACCTATAGACAGGATTTCGAGAATGCAGAAATGAAAGCGGGATACGATCGCAGAAGTAAATACCTAAGAGCATGATGTCTACCCTTATGCATACATGAGTGACCCTCCCCTTTTCACTATAAACCCCATAAGTTATTACAAATTATTACAGCCCAGAATGAATAAAGAAAAATAAAATTACATCAGAAATTAGAGTACAACCAAGGAGAGCCTAATTCAGACTCCAGGTCTGAAACATGAAATAAACCAACTCCAAAGATCCAATTTCCAAAGCCTTTCTCATTTTTTGGGTGTGTCAGAGTTGAATTATAGTGCAGTGTGGAAGTGCCAGCCCTCAAATGTCCAAGTTCAGAGGGAACTCAAGGTCCCAAAGCAAGGCTCATAGGAGGGAGGCAGAACTTAGAAACTAGGAGTGAGTGTAAGTGTAATAGAGGGGATTCTGGGGAAAACCAAGACAGACTGGTGGTCATACCCAACAATTGGAAGTGCTGGCACACCCCAACCAGCCTGTTAGCCACATTGTTTGGGAGTTAGGATCCTTTGAAGGATCAAGCACAAACATGAACAACAATTTGGATGCTGCCATGCCTGAACCTTAACTCACTCACATAGAGGGAATAGGGGTACAGGAATTCACAATAGAAACATGTTCCAAGAAATTGACATTGCTGATTAACATTAAATACAGGCAGTAATGCAGCTAGGGGTGTAGGGATTCACAGTAGAAACATATGCAAGGGAATTGACTTGCTAATTAACATTAAACATAAGTAGTAAAACAGACAGGGATGTAGAAACTGTAAAGTAAACACATTGGGATGAGGCTAAAACTTAAATTAGAACATACCTGTTTCAGGGAAACAAGAAAGTAAAAGCAGTAGTCTTGTAAAGCCAAATTGCAAGCAAATAGTCAGAATATCTCAGAAGAGAGTGGAGTGTTGAGTGAAGTGTAAGAGTATTGAAATTGAAAGTAAGTAATGTATGTTAGAGTATTGAACTCCCGGTTGTTAAAGTGCTGAAAGGTCGTGCCCTTTATAATGTAGAAAACAACTAAGAAAAGGTAAGAAAATAGTTTTGAAATCAATTACATAAAGTCTCCCTTTAATTAAGGGATTTTGATTTCAAACGAACATAATAAATAAGGAAAGAATTTGCTCAAAAGTCTTTTCCAAAGTAGTACAAGAGGGCAAATACACAGAAGCTATTTAAGGAAAGAGTTTGATAGCAACACGGTTTGTGCAAATAAGGAAAGGCAATGAATCAATAGTCAGTAAAAATCAGAAATTGAGTTTTGTTATGAATGAATCCAACCAGAAAAGTGAAGAAAGGTTTAATTAAAGAAAATCAGTAACAATCAATCGATTCTTATTAAAAGGAATTTTGAATCAATCACAAATTGGCAAAACCTTTTTTAAAAGGAAGAATTCCTCATATATAAAGCATACAGACATGTCAAACAAGAAAGAACTGTCATGCTAATTAGAGAGAATCTAGTATAGAAAAGTTCAGAGTCACAAACAAAGGAGCTCAAATTCAGTACATAGACTCAGACTTAGTTTGAGAGAATTCAGGGGTCCATAATAGAACCCTAGTCCAAACACAAGATCAAACTCGCCAAAAACCCCAAATCCTAGGGTTTTCAACTCGAATCAGATGCAGAGACGAGAAGACAAATAACTGAAACAGGCTCAGAGGTCTCTTTCAGAGACTCATGAGAGAACAAACAGGTAAAATAGCAGGTTCGAAACAAACATAGTGAAAAGCTGATTTGAAACATAAAGAACATGTTTTAAGAAGCTTGGAACTTAAACAAGTTCAGAAGATAAAGAGGCAGTATAAACTTAAGGAAACAGTAGATGAAACATGTTTAGAACTCAAACAAAGGTCCAGTAAAGACAAACAAAGGGCTAAAAGCTTAGTGGAAAAATACAGTAAAGGAACACATGGGTACCGAAAAGCCTGGCAAAGGAACACGTAAGATAGACAGGTGAAAGCATGATATAGAAACCAGTAGAAGGAAGAACGGAGCATAATAGAAAAACATGCATAATAAAGCAAACATAAGAACATAGGAGAAGAACATGCGAGGTAGAAAAGAGAACATTAAAACATAGCATAGACAGATTCACACAAAGAAAAGAAGAAGAGGAGTCAGAAAACATTTTAAAACTTTTCAGAAACCCTAAATCGAAGAGAAATAAATTTTGAAAGAAAAGATTGTGGAAAACGTTTTAAAACTTCCAGTAGAACACAGATATGGCATAGATTTAAGAAAATAACCAGAGAAAACCTCGAATAGCTTAGGGTTTCAGAGAAACCCTATAAATGAGAAACGCTTGGAAAAAAGTCCGATCTTGAGTCGGAGAGATCGAAAATAGGCTCGAAATGCTTTGGATGTGCCGGAGCAAAGCCGGAGAGGCCTCAAAGCCATGAATCTGAGAAGATTTGAAAGGACACCATCGAGGTCAGACCTCGAAACTTCGAACACCCAGGGTTTAAAGGTGGAGGGGGTGAGTACAGGCTATCCATGGCCTGAGAAGCCATGGATTCCGGTGAGATTGTGGTCGGAGAAGATGAGAGAGGCTAGGGTTTCGTGGAACTTTCGAGAGAGTTTGAGAGAGGGAGGGTATTCAAAGGCGGCTGATAGAGAAAAATGGGGGGATTAGGGTAGGGTTAGGTGAATTAAAAAGGCAAGGGCTAATCGTGGCCGTTGATCAGAATGATCAACGGCCTGGATTAAAAGATTGACCGGGCGGGTTGATTGATTGGGTCGGGGGTCGGGTTAAAATTGAAATTGGACCGGTCCAATTGGGGGTTAAGATTGGGTCAATTGGAGGGTCAATTTTGGCTATAATTGAAACAAATTGGGGCTATATATTAAATAGCCAGTTTTTCCCTTTTTATTTTATAAAAAATAATAAAAATGATTTTGAAAACTAATTAAAAGTACTGGATCAATTAATAATATATAAATATTAATTTTAAAATATTGGAACCAGTTTCATAATTATAAAATGCTATTAATCCTCAAAGTAGGCTAAAATTGCAATTATAAGCAATTTGACCTTTTAAAAATACCAAATAAATTTGTAAAAATGTATAAAAGTTACTATCGCTATATTTGGTATAAATATGAGAATAAAATAAGTTATTCACCAAGATGATAATTTGGGAATAATTATTGGTTTTTTTATACTGCTAAAATTGAAAATAAATTGGTTTAAAAATCTTTTAAAAGATGGAAAAAAATACTAAAACACTTGGGCATGTTTATATATGCATATATATGTTATTTTAAAAGTATTTTGTATATATATGAAAAATATGCAGGGAAAAATTGGGTATCAACACCTTACACCTTACCTCTACCTAGGGTAGAGAGGCTGTTTCCAATAGAAACTTGGCATCCTTCCCTCCAAGAACTCTCACCTTGCTCTTGGGGTGACTCGAACTCACAACCTCTTGGTTGTGTTAAATTCTCATGATTAAATTGAAGGTGTGATTGAATTCAGAAAAGGAAGAAGCAGCTTGAGAGGAGAAGAGCAGAGGAGGAATTTTTCTTCTTCGATATCTATCAAATTAACAATGTACAGTGTATATAACTACTTCCTACAGTGACAAACTAACTACTGCCAACTCATGTACAGATGTACAAATATTAAACCAATGGACTAACTACAATTAAATTGATCTAACTATAGTTAAGTTAAGAGCATATGTGAGCTAAGGCACTGCTTGCGTGGACACCTCCTTTACACCCCCCCTCAAGCTAGGTCCACTGAAGATGTTCTTCAGTCCTAGCTTGGACACCAAATAGTCATGTTGAGATCGCCCAAGGCCCTTGGTTAGCAAGTCAGCTTCCTATTCAGCGGTAGGAACATAGACAGTACTAATCAGCCCTTGCTGAACCTTTTCTCTAATGAAATGGCAGTCAATATCAATATGTTTCGTATGTTCATGAAAAACGGGATTCGCTGCAATTTGAATTGCGGATTTACTATCACAATATATAGGAACAGGAGAGGAATGAGGAATGCCCAACTCCTTGAACAGACCTAGAATCCAAATCACCTCAGCTATAGTAGATGCCAAACTCCTATACTCAGCCTCTGCTGAGCTGCGAGAGATGGTAGACTGCTTCTTGGACTTCCAAGAAATCAAAGAGCTGCCAAACTTGACAAAATACCCAGTGACTGATTTGCGTGTGTTAGAGCAAGCAGCCCAATCTGCATCACAAAAGGCTGAAAGAGAAGCGGAGCAATTAGCACTTAGTAACACACCCATACCAGGACAACACTTGACATATCTCATGACCCTCATAGCAGCCTCCATATGGGAGGACTTGGGTGTATGCATGAATTGACTCAAACACTGCACAGCAAATGAAATGTGAGGACGAGTGATAGTCAAGTAGATTAATTTTCCTAGCAAACGTTGGTATGGTCTAGGATCAGGAAGAATAGAATCACCAGCAGAGTTTGTATGAGCATCAAACTCAGTGGTAGTCAGTCTGAGATTAAGCTCCATAGGAGAGTGTACTGGCTTTGACCCTGCTAATCCCAAATCAGAGATCAACTCCAAGGCATACTTGCGTTGATGCATCAAAATTCCCTGGTCACTCCTAGCAAATTCAATGCCCAAGAAAAACTTGAGCGCACCAAGGTCTTTGATCTTAAAACTAGACTGTAAATCATCCTTGGTCTATTGTATGAGCAAGATATCATCACCTGTGATCAACAAGTCATCAACATAGACTAGAACCACCACCAACTTGTCACCAGCTCGCTTGAGGAACAAGGAATAATCTAGGTGGCTCTGTGTGAAACCAGAGTTCTGCAATGTTGTTGTTAACTTGATATTCCATTGTCTGGAAGCCTGCTTAAGTCCATAGAGGGACTTGAGCAGTTTACAAACTGAGGACTTATCAGTAGAATCATTGAATCCCTGTGGGATGGTCATATACACTTCTTCAGAAAGATCACCTTGCAAGAATGCATTGTACACATCCATTTGATGGATGGTCCAATGCCTGGAACCTGCTATGGAAAGCACACTCCTGACAGTCACCATTTTTACCACAGGTGAAAATGTCTCTTGGTAGTCTAACCCTTCTCTCTGGTTGTATCCTTTTGCCACAAGTCTGGCTTTGAATCTCTGAACTTCCCCATTAGCCTTGTATTTAATCTTGTACACCCATTTACATCTAATAGCCTTAATACCATTAGGTAATGGGACAAGAGCCCATGTGTGGTTATCTTCTAAAGCCTTGATTTTAGACTTCATGGCTTCTACCCATCTCTTATCTTTAACTGCTTCTTGGTAGGTCACTGGTTCCACTTCAACAGAGAAGTGGGAAAAATAACTTTGATATCTAGGTGCAATGTGATCATAGGTGATCACCTCAGAGAGTGGATATTTGCAGCATCTTGCAGACTTTCCTTTATTAGGCTGAACATAATCCTATAGCCAGATGGGAGGTTTAGACACCCTTCCTGATCTTCTAACATCCTGCCGAAGAGTAGGTGGATTACGATTAGGCACTGGAGCATCAATAGTAGAACCAGCAACTGTGGGATCACCATCAGGGACTGAGGAAGGTGTAGCATCTGTGGAGCATGAAATCTCAGGTAAATTTGGGGAACATGGAGCTGATTGTGTACAAGGTTCATTGTGTGGCATATGAACAGCCACAGGAGCAGGATCTATAATAACATCCTGTCTAGGAACAGGAGTCGAATCAAGAATGAAATCTAGTGAAGCAGTGTCTAAAGATTGGAATGGGAACACATCTTCATTAAATACTACATCCCTGCTAATGCAGAACACTCTGTGTTCCAAATCCAATAGCCTGTAACCCTTCTGATGTGCTGCATATCCCAACAGAACATATCTCACTGCCCTTGGCTCAAACTTGTCATGCTTGATCAAGTTTGTTGCAAAGCATAGGCATCCTAGCACTCTTAGATGGGAAATAGAAGGTTGTTTCCCATGTAGCACTTCACAAGGAGATTTACCTGCAAGAATTTAGAAGCGTATCCTGTTGATAATGTAGACTGCTGTGTCAATGCAATGGCCCCAGTATCTAACAGGTAGATGTCCCTGAAATCTAATAGCTCTGGCTGTCTCAAGTATATGCCTATGTCTTCGTTCAATTACACCATTTTGCTGAGGAGTGTATGGGCAAGAACTTTGGTGTACAATGCCATGTAATTGAAATAATTCCTCGCAAGAATGATTGAAAAATTCCCCTCCATTATCTGATCGAAACATCTTAATAGGCTTACCATATTGTGTCTTGACCAAGGCAATAAAGTTTTTGAGTAAAAAAATTACATCAGATTTAAGTCGCATAAGGAATACCCAAGTCCATCTAGTGCAATCATCCACCAAAGTAAGGAAAAATCTCATGACATTATGAGCAGGAACCTTATATGGACCCTAAACATCCATGTGTATCAAGTCAAAACTAGATAACCTTCTACTCTTACTAAGTGGAAATGGTACTCTAGTCTGTCTTGCTAATGGACATATCTCACACTTACTCAATTGATTGATACAAGAGAAATTGGTATTATTCAGTAGGCTAGGAATCTTCCTAAGAACTTGCATTGGAACATGTCCTGTTCTCTTATGCCATAAGTCTGCACCACCTGCTCCACTAGTTGCTGCAAATGCTCGATTCAATTTTCCTCCAACTGATGTAGAAAGAACATATAGTCCTTCCTCCTCCTTACCAATCCCCTTCGCCTTCCCAGACAAGAGGTCCTGAAATACAAAGTATTGTGGAAAAAATATGACACTGCATTTCAAGTCCTTTGTCATTTTGGATACTGACAAAAGATTGAACTTGAACGCTGGAACACAAAGAACATCCTTAAGAGTATCACCTCTTGTAAGTTGGCATTCTCCCATGTGTGAAATTGAGGCTGAATCTCCAGTAGGCAACTGAACTTGTCATGTGCTTCCTACTGATTGTTTATTATGTAACAATTCTTTAGAACCAGTCATATGATTCGTAGCTCATGTATCTATAATCCATTTGCAAAGTACCATATTTTCACATAACTCTACATTGCCACAAAAGCATTTACCTGCCATGTGAGCACTGGCATCTCCAACAGAACTTTTGCTCAATAGTTGTAATAGTTGGTTGTACTGGTCTTGTGTGAAGAACTGGGCTGGTACTGTTCCATTGCTTGCTTGTTGACTAGGCACCTGTGTGGTTTGAGACTGCTCACTCAATAGGACAGCATTTGCCTTTCCCTTTGGCTTGAAATCTGGAGGATAACCCACGATTTTGTAGCATTTGACCTTCAAATGTCCTGTTTTATTAAAAAAATCACATTTCATTAGTTTATAGCAATCTTTTCGAGTGTGTCCTTTTAGGTGGCAAAAGTCACACTCCAAACTTAATTTCTTCTTTGCTTATTTCCTGATTGTGCAGTAAATAGAGCAGTAGGCATCAATGTTCCCTGCATTTCCATAATTGGCACCAGTAATCATCCTCCTGCTTTCACCTTGAACTACCATGGCATATGCTTTGTTGATAGACGGCAAGGTAGCCATTAAGAGGATCTGACTTCTACCTTGTTCAAAGCTATCACTTAGTCCCATGAGAAACTGCAACAGACGTTGATATTCCAACTGCTCAACATACTCAGCTGCTTGAGGTGGTGGTAAAATGGAGTCATATTCTGCCCACAGATCTCTGAGCTTTGTAAAATAGGTAGAAACAGAACACATTCCCTGAGTCATAGTGAAGATCTCCTTGTGCAGATAGTACAATCTCGATCCATTTACTTTATCAAAACGTTCCTTGAATGCAGCCCACACTGTACAAGCATTAGATGAAAAAAGTACTCCAGTTATTAAATCCTTACTAACATTGCTCATCAACCACGAGGTCACAATCGCGTTGCATCGATCCCATTGGTGTGCTAGGCTAGATCCAAAATCCTCCTTTGAAGTCGATCCATCGACTAGACACAATTTATTCTTTCCTAACAAGGCTACCTTCATAGCTTGACTCCAGAGAGTGTAATTATCCATTCTAGTTAGTATAAGCGGGTGATTATGATCGAGAATCGTGGATCCTCCGGCTGTATTAACTCCGTTGTTCGTAACCGCTCGATTCTTCAGAGATCGCCATGAATTAGGTCAAGTCAAAGTGCTGAAAAACTGCAATTGCAGAAAATTAGGGTTCTAACGAATGCAGAAATGAGTGAATTCCTTCGAATTTTCCTTAATTGCTCGAAAATTCCTTAGATCTACCCGATCAACTGCTCTGATACCATGTTTAATTCTCATGATTAAATTGAAGGTGTGATTGAATTCAGAAAAGGAAGAAGCAGCTTGAGAGGAGAAGAGCAGAGGAGGAATTTTTTCTTCGATATCTATCAAATGAACATTGTACAGTGTATATAACTACTTCCAACAGTGACAAACTAACTACTGCCAACTCATGTACAACTATACAAATATTAAACCAATGGACTAACTACAATCACATTGATCAAACTATAGTTAAGTTAAGAGCACATGTGAGCTAAGGCACTGCTTGCGTGGACACCTCCTTTACAGAAGTGGAGGGTGCTTACCATCAGCGCAACCCACCTTGTCTTAAAATGCTTCAAAGTTATAACTTATATGGAAGTATATGTTTTAACTTCTAACTAAACTAAAGTTATGAACTACGTATGAATTAAGCCAAATATGTGTTGTTTATAAAAATTCCTATTGGTTTGATTAAAAACTCAAGTTACTATCATTTTCCCTCTGTTTATAACACCCTATGCAGTTGGAATGTTATTTCATGTATTACACTACTATTTAAAACATTGTTTTGATGATCCACACATTTAGTTGAGTAAATTCAGCATTAACGATAATCACATACAAGTTAAATTAAGGAATAAAAACTATCACAACTAAATTAATGGAGTTTGTGAAAATCATAAAACTAAAAAAAATGATAATGGCTTGACAGATAATCATGAACTTAACCAATTCTTAAAAGATACTCCTATTAGGTTACAAATAGACTTTAAAGAAGAGATGGAAACAAACTTGTAAATCCTACTACTAAGATACAGTCGACTATGTAGAAGATATTTATGACCTTGGATGCTCCAACTATGCTGAATGTCACGACCCATTTCCACTATAGGTCATGAGGGCGCCTGACACCATTGTCAGGCAAGCCAACGCGGAAATATTACCAAATTTTTATGTTGCTTTTAATCAGAAATGAGTGAAATAGGTACTTTATTTGGAATTTAAGCCAGAAGAGCGAAATACCGTAAATAACATAATTATACAACCCCAAAAAAAATGTCTACCAAAGTGTGTGCCAGAACCTGGTGTCACAAGTATGGGCATCTAGTAGAATATACAAAAGACATCTCTATCCTACTGTCTGAAATAGGGAAAGACAGCAAAAAGTAAAGGAAGACTCCATCCGGCTGCTGAGCGACATGGGAAGGAAGCAGCTCACCGTGGAAGTCTCTGCCACAAGCTCAAGGGCGCGCACCGGACTGGTAACCAGATGTATCTGCCTCAGATCCTGTACAATTAAGTACAGAAGCGTAGTATGAGTACATAAACAATATGTACCCAGTAAGTATCCCGTCTAATCTCGAATAAGTAGCGACGAGAGGTCGACTTGATACTCACTAGGGTCGAATAATATATCAAAGTATTATACTAACCATGAAGAATCGCTAATAAGCAACAGTTTATAACAAGGCATAAAAGTCCTACTCTCNTTACAGCATCAAGTTTATAATTTATCATAGGAGATAATGGCAAATTAAAGCATGTATAGGCTTTTCCACAATTTACATGCGCACATAATACCGAGGCGACGGCCCGATCCAACAGAAATAAACTGTGCACTTGCCGAGGGTCGACGGCACGCCTATAGATGCATCTATTCATACCGAGGCGATCGGCCCGATCCACAAATAAGGATGAAATATCAAGTTCACACACATGGCACATAAATGGTCAAGAATACCAAATCAAACTTAATTAACTATACAAGTATGCTCCTATCCCCTTTTAAGTCTCTAGTACACGCTAGATGTTCATAACAACGATTTAACATAAAAGATATATTTAATAGGGATGTTGTAGGTCCTAAGCTACCCGGACATTTATCATAGTAGTAGCTACGCACGGGCTCTCGTCACCTAACGCGTGCGTAGTCCCCGCATTTAGCAACAAACACTCAAACATTAATCCTAAGGGGACAATTCCCTCTTACGAGGTTAGAAAGGAGACTCACCTCGCTCCAAAGTGCACTTCCAATGTCCAAGAACGAGCCCAATTCCTTAATTCGAAGCCGGACAATCCCAAACTAATCAAACGAGGTAAGAACTAGTAAATAAAGGCTTACAAGGTTGAATTCTAGCTATTTAAGCAATTTCCTAACCATTTACACAAGTTTCCTAAATTCCGACCCCGGGCCCACGTGCCCGGACTCCGAGATTTTTCGAAGGAAGTTGTTCTCTATCACCTAAGGATCACAGATATATGATTTCTAGTTCACTACATGGCAAATTATGTGATAAAACCTTAGTTTTCATTAAACCCTAGGTCTAGCTCAAATCCCTTGATTTTACCTAATTTTTAGTGTTAAATCTACCTAATGTTTATGTATTTGAACTAAAAATGAGTGGGGATTACTTACCTTGAAATGTTATGTTGAAACCTCCTCTTTGGAATCACCAAAATCGCCTAAGTGTTGAGAGTAATGTGGAGGAAATGAGTTTGGGTTCGTATTAATGAACCCTTCTACCCCCAGTTATTTTCGCATCTGCGGAAGTATTTCCGCTTCTGCGAAATCCGCTTCTGCGAACTTTGGCCGCTTCTGCGGCTTTTGGAATTTGGGGCTCGACCGCTTCTGCGGTCTGGGGGCCGCATAGGCGGAATCGCTTCTGCGGTCCCTGGGCCGCTTTTGCGGTTTCCCTGGCCTGCCCCTTCTCCGCTTCTGTGAACTATTAACCGCATCTGCGGTCCCGCTTCTGCGGTCCAAGAACCGCAGATGCGGTTATGACAGAAGCAGCAAGCTTCAGTCATTTTCCAAATTCTAACTTCACTCAAGCCTCGCTCGTTTGACGCTCGAGGCTCCCGTGGCCCGCCCGAACATACCGACAAGTCTAAAGTCACAAGGCGGACCTACTCGAACCCTCGAAATGCCCAAAACAATGCTAAATCAGGGAATCAACCCCAAAACCAAATGAATCAAATCATTGAACTTTAAGTTCTTAATTCTCCTCCAACGGGTCAAAACGCCCTTAAACTACTCGGATTGACACCAAATTTTACGGGTAAGTCTTAGCTGATATTTCGGACTTGTACCAAGTTTCGAAATCGAGATCCGAACACGATACCTAGGAAAACAATGATTTCTTAGTTTATTTAAACCATTGAAACTTTAACTTAACAATTTCACATAAAAATTCATTACTCGGGCTAGGGACCTCGGAATTCGATTCTGGGCATACGCCCAGGTCCCATATTTTCCCACGGACTCTCAGAAATTGTCAAATCACGATTCTGGGTCCGTTTTCCTAAAAATATTGACCAAAGTCAAACTTGGCCTTTTTAAAGAAACTTAAAGAAGCAACTAGACTTATTCTTGCTCAAAGCTCTTCTAACTTCCGAACCACCCATCCCCGCAAGTCATAAATTAGCATAAGCAAGTGCGGGAAGTCTTATTTAAGGGAACGGGGTTCCAAAATGCAAAACGACCGATCGGGTCGTTACATTCTCCACCTCTTAAACAAACGTTCGTCCTCGAACGGACATAGAAAAGTACCTGGACTGCTGAATAAGTGGGGATATCTGTTCCGCATGTCCTCCTCGAACTCCCAGGTCGCCTCCTCGACCGGTTGGCCCCCCCACTAGACTCTTACTGCAGAAATCCTCTTGGACCTCAACTGGCGATCCTGTCTATCAACAATGGTAACTGGCTCCTCCTCGTACCCCAAGCTCTCATCTAACTGAATGGTACTGAAATCCAACACGTGAGAATGGTCGGCATGATACTTCCGAAGCATCGATACATGGAAGACTGGATGAACTCCCGATAAACTGGGAGGTAAAGTAAGCTCATAGGCAACCTCTCCAACTCGCCTCAACACCTCAAAGGGGCCAATAAACCTTGGGCTTAGCTTGCCCTTCTTCCCAAACCTCATAATGCCCTTCATTGGCGAGACTTTCAAGAGAACCTTCTCGCCAATCATGAATGATACATCACGTGCCTTTTGGTCCGTGTAACTCTTCTGCCTGGACTGAGCTGTGCGGAGCCTCTCCTGAATCAACTTTACTTTATCCAAGGCATCCTGTACCAAACCTGTGCCAAGTAACTTAGCCTCACCGGGCTCAAACCACCCAATAGGAGAACGACAACGCCGACCATACAATGCCTCATACGGGGCCATCTCTATGCTGGACTGATAGCTATTATTGTACGCAAACTCTGCCAAGGGCAAGAACTGATCCCACTGCCCTCCAAAGTCGATCACACATGCTCTAAGCATATCCTCTAAAATCTGAACAGTCCGCTCAGACTGCCCGTCAGTCTGAGGATGGAATGCCGTGCTGAGCTCTACGTGAGTCCCCAACTCACTCTGAATAGCTCTCCAGAAATGGGAAGTGAACTGAGGGCCTCTGTCTGATATGATGGAGACCGGCACACCGTGCAACCTCACTATCTCCCGAATGTAAATCTGGGCATATCTCTCCGCCGTATAAGTAGTCGCCACTGGAATGAAGTGGGCGGACTTGGTCAATCTATCCACAATAACCCACACTGAATCAACCTTCCGCTGAGTCCGCGGCAACCCAACCACGAAATCCATGGTAATGCCCTCCCACTTCCATTCCGGAATGGGCATCTGCTGAAGTAGGCCACCTGGCCTCTGGTGCTCATATTTGACCTGCTGGCAATTCAAACATCTAGCAACATACTCCACTATGTCCTTCTTCATCATCCGCCACCAGTAGTGCTGTCTCAGGTCACGATACATCTTCGTGGCACCCGGATGAATGGAATACCTCGAACTGTGGGCCTCCTCTAGAATCCTCTCTCTCAAACCATCAACATTAGGGACACATACACGGCTCTGTAGCCGTAACACACCATCCTCACCGATAGAGATCTCCTTGGCACCTCCCTGAAGTACCGTCTATCTGAGGATCGCCAAATGTGGATCATCGAACTTTCGGGCCTTAATCTGCCCCAATAACGAAGACTGAGCAACCACACATGCTAGAACTCGGCTGGGCTCCGAGATGTCCAACCTCACAAGTCTGTTAGCTAAAGACCGGATGTCCAAAGCTAATGGTCTCATCTCGGTAGGGATGANCCTCGCCGGGCTCAAACCACCCGATAGGAGAACGACATTGTCGACCATACAAAGCCTCGTACGAGGCCATCTCTATGCTGGACTGATAGCTGTTGTTGTATGCAAACTCCGCTAGGGGCAAGAACTGTTCCCACTGCCCTCCAAAGTCAATCGCACATGCTCTAAGCATATCCTCTAAAATTTGAACTGTCCGCTCCGACTGCCCGTCGGTTTAAGGATGGAATGCTGTGATAAGCTCTACACGGGTCCCCAACTCACTCTGAACGGCTCTCCAGAAATGGGAAGTGAACTGAGGGCCTCTTTCGGATATGATGGAAACCGGCACCCCATGCAATCGGACTATCTCCCGAATATAAATCTGAGCATACTTCTCCGCTGTATAAGTAGTCGCCAGCGGAATGAAATGGGCCGACTTGGTCAACCCATCCACAATGACCCATACTGAATCAACCTTCCGCAAAGTCCGCGGCACCCCACTACGAAATCCATGGTGATGCGCTCCCACTTCCACTCCGAAATAGGCATCCGCTGAAGTAGGCAACCCGACCTTTGATGTTCATACTTGACCCGCTGGCAATTCAAACACTTGGTCACATACTTCACTATGTCTTTCTTCATCCCCCACCACCAGAAATGCTGCCTCAAGTCACGATACATCTTCGTAACTCCCGAGTGGATAGAATACCGCGAAATGTGTGCCTCCTCTAGGACCTTCCTCCTCAGACCATCAACATTAGGAACACACAGACGACCCTGGAGTCGCAAAACACCATCCTCGCTAATAGAAACCTCCTGGGAACCTCCCTGAAGTACCGTCTCTCTGAGAACTGCCAACATCGAACTGCCGGGCCTTGATTTGCCCCAATAGCGAAGACTGAGCAACTACACATGCTAGAACCCGGTTAGGCTCTGAAATGTCTAACCTCACAAGCCTGTTAGCTAAGGACTGGATGTCCAAAGCTAGGGGCCTCTCCTCTGCTGGAATGTATGCCAAGCTACCCATACTCTCCGCCTTTCTGCTCAAGGCATTCGCGACCACATCCACCTTGCCCGGATGATAAAGAATGGTAATGTCATAATCCTTTAGTAGCTCAAGCCACCTACGCTGCCTCAAATTGAGATCCCTCTGCTTGAACAAATGCTGTAAGCTGCGGTGATCGGTATAAACCTCACAAGGCACCCCATACAAATAGTGCCTCCATATCTTAAGAGCATGAACAATCGCTGCCAACTCCAGATCGTGCACAGGGTAATTCTTCTCATGAATCTTCAGCTGACGCGAAGCATATGCAATAACTCGCCCCTCCTGCATCAACACACAGCCCAAATCGACGCGTGAAGCGTCGCAATATACCGTATACATCCCTGCACCGGAAGGCAATACAAGAACTGGTGCCGTAGTCAAAGCTGTCTTGAGCTTCTGAAAGCTCTCCTCATAATCCTCGGACCAATGGAATGGAGCACCCTTCTGGGTCAATCTAGTCAAGGGTGATGCAATAGATGAAAAGCCCTGCACAAATCGCCGGTAATAGCCTGCTAACCCCAGGAAACTCCTGATCTCGGTCACTGAAGTAGGACGTGGCCAACTCTGAACTGCCTCAATCTTCTTGGGATCCACCTTAATACCCTCTCCTAACACAACATGCCCCAAGAATGCCACTGACTCTAGCCAAAACTCACACTTGGAGAACTTAGCATATAGCTTCTGCTCTCGCAAGGTCTGAAGCACTACTCTCAAATGCTGCTCGTGCTCCCCCAGGCTACGTGAGTATATCAAGATGTCGTCAATGAAGACGATAACAAAGGAATCAATATAAGGCCTGAATACCCGGTTCATCAAATCCATAAATGCGACTGGGGCATTATTCAAGCCGAAGGACATTACCAGAAACTCATAGTGGCCATATCTTGTCCTGAATGCAGTCTTCGGAACATCCGAGTCTCGAATCTTCTGCTGATGATACCCTGACCTCAAGTCAATCTTAGAGAACACCCTAGCACCCTGCAACTGGTCGAACAGATCATCAATACGAGGCAACAGATACTTGTTCTTTATGGTAACTTTGTTCAACTGGCGATAATCAATGCACATCCGCATAGTCCCATCCTTCTTCTTCACAAATAGCACTAGTGCGCCCCAAGACGATACACTGGGCCTGACAAACCCCTTTGCTAACAACTCCTCTAGCTACTCCTTCAACTCCTTCAACTCCTTAGGAGCCATACGGTACGGCGGAATAGATATAGGCTAAGTGCCTGGGGCCAAACCAATACAGAAATCAATATCACGATCCGGAGGCATGCCGGGAAGATCATAAGGAAAAACATCGGCGAACTCTCGGACCACTGGCACTGAATCAATCGTCGGAGACTCTGCAGTGGTGTCTCGAACATAAGCTAAATAAGCTAAACACCCTTTCCCGACCATGTGCTGAGCCTTCAGAAAGGAGATGACCCTGCTAGGCATATCAACTGTAAAACCCTTCCACTCCAATCTCGGCGATCCTGGCATCACTAGTGAAACAGTCTTGGCATGGTAATCAAGGACGACGTGATATGGAGATAACCAATCCATGCCCAGGATGACCTCAAAATCGATCATATCAAGAAATAGAAGATTTGATCTAGTCTCGAAACCGCATAAAGTGACCACACAGGACCGGTAGATCCGATCCACAACTACAGAATCACCCACAGGAGTAGACACATGAACAGGAGTGCCCAAAGGCTCAGGAGAAATAACCAAGGAACGGGCAAACAGAGATGATACATATGAATAAGTAGACCCCGGATCAAATAATACCGAAGCATCCCTGCCACTGACGGAAATAATACCTGTGATGACGTCATCTGAGGCCAATGCATCTGGCCTGGCAGGAAGAGCATAGAATCTAGCTGGAGCACCTGCTTTCTAGCCTCCACCCGACTGAGCAGTAGCTGGCTGACCTCTCCCTGCCTGACCTCCACCTCTAGGACGGCCTCTACCCGCCTGCCCTCCACCTCTAGGTGGCTGGGTAGTCGGTGCTGAAATCATGGGCTGCTGACCCTGCTACACTGCCTTGCCTCGAAGTCTGGGGCAGTATCTCCTCATGTGACGATCTCCGCACTAAAAACAACTGCGTGGGGCGGCGACTTCCTGCCCTGATAGCTGACCCTGATAACCCCTAGACCCACTGGAATGAGCCTGGATAGCCGGTGGACGACATGAACTCTCCGGCATGGCACTGAAATAAGAATCCGAAGGACCCTGGGAACCTGAATACCCACTGGAGGAACCCTGAATAGCTGGCGGGCGATAGGAATTCTCTGGCATAGCACTGAAATAGGGGCGCGCTGGAGCCCCCCGGGCAGGAGGTGGTGCTGAAACTGGAGGCCTACTAGGCTAGCCCCTCCCAAACTGACCTCTGCCCCTAGCTGGGGCACCTCTAAACTCACCGGAGAACCTAGCTCTCTTATCCTGATGTATCTGCTCTCTACCCCTCTGGCGATATCCCTCAATCCGGCGAATAATCTCGACCACTAGCTGATACTCTGTGCCCATCTCCACCTCTCGGGCCATACCAAATTGAATACCGGCTGCAATCCAGCGACAAACCTCCGCACTCTCTCCTCATCTGTAGGAAGTATCATAAGTGCATGGTGGGACAACTCGGAAAACCTCGCCTCATAGTTGGTCACAGACATCTGACCCTGCTCGAGATGCTCGAACTGATATCGCAGCTCCTCCCTCTCAGAGGGCGGAATGTACCTATCCAAGAACAACTGTACGAACTGACCCCAAGTAATGGGAGGAGAACCCGCTGGCCTGCCAAGAACATAGGACTGCCACCATCTACGGGCCCTGCCCTCGAGCTGAAAAGTAGTGAAGTCGACTCCATGCGACTCCAATATCCTCATGTTGTGCAGTCTGTCCCTGCACCTGTCAATGAAGTCCTGGGCATCCTCATGACGCTCACCCCCGAAGACTGGAGGATGAAGCCTGGTCCATATGTCCAATAACTTCTATGGATCACCATCCACAGCTGGCCTGGGTTGGGGTGCCACTGCAGCAACTGGCTGAGCCCCATCTACGGGTACTGCACCCGGAGTCTGATATACCGCAGCTGCATGACCTGGAGCCTGAGCAGTAGGGGTCTGGGCTCCCCTCCTGCCTGTGAAGTAGCTGGGTCTGCTGGAAATAAACCAGCCTGAGTCATAGTGTCCATGAACCGTAGCATGCGGCCCATGACCTGCTGAAATCCCGGTGCTGTCATGAAATCCGTTGGGGTAGGCTCAGCTGCGGGCACCTCTCCCTGCTTCTCAATGATAGGATCCCTCGCAGGATCCGCTGGTGGTGCTATTGGAACGGCTCTGGGATGTCCTCGTCCCCTACCATGGGCTGGTGCCCTCCCCCGGCCTCTACCTCGGCCTCTAGCAACGGGGGGAGCAGCTCCTCCCGGGTCCGGAACGTCGGCGGCACGAGTCCTCACCATCTGTGAGAGAATAGAAGAGGGAAATTTAGTACACTAACTGCTGCACGACAGGAAATGAATAAAGAGTAGTCTTTCCTAATACCCTATAACATCTCGAAGATAAATACAGACGTCTCTGTACTGATCCACAAGACTCTATCAGGTTTGCCCATAACGCATAAGACCTAAGTGAACCTAGTACTCTGATACCATGTTGTCACGACCCATTTCCACTATAGGTCATGAGGACGCCTGACACCATTGTCAGGTAAGCCAACGCGGAAACATTACTAAATTCTTATGTTGCTTTTAATTAGAAATGAGTGAAATAGGTACTTAATTTGGAATTAATCCAGAAGAGCAAAATACCGTAAATAACATAATTATACAACCCAAAAATAAATGTCTACCAAAGTGTGTGCCTGAACCTGGTGTCACAAGTATGGGCATCTAGTATAATATACAAAAGACATCTCTATCCTACTGTCTGAAATAGGGAAAGACAGCCAAAGTAAAGGAAGACTCCATCCAGCTGCTGAGCGGCATAGGAAGGAAGCAGCTCACCGTGGAAGTCTCTGCCACAAGCTCAAGGGCACGCACCGGACTGGTAACCAGATGTATCTGCCTCAGATCCTGTACAATTAAGTACAGAAGTGTAGCATGAGTACATAAACAATATGTACCCAGTAAGTATCCCGTCTAATCTCGAAGAAGTATAGACGAGAGGTCGACTTGATACTCACTAGGGTCGAATAATATATCAAAGTATTATACTAACCATGAAGAATCACTAATAAGCAACAGTTTATAATAAGGCATAAAAGTCCTATTCTCCACTATACTTCCCGTTAACCACTTACTTTCGTTATATTTATCAATTTATATAGGGCCATGAAAGGCAATATCAACTATTTAAAAC
>NC_031993.1:51234220-51287345 GCF_001879085.1 Nicotiana attenuata
TGGTCCACCTGTCCAATAACTTCGTGTGGATCACCGATCCACAGCTGGCCTGGGCTGGGTGCCACTGCAGCAACTGGCTGAGCCCCATCTGCGGGTAGTGCACCCGGAGTCTGATATACCGTAGCTGCATGACCTGGAGCCTGAGCGGTAGGGGTCTGGGCTCCCCCTCCTTCCTGTGAAGTAGCTGGGTCTGCTGGAAATAAACCAGCCTGAGTCATAGTGTCCATGAACCGTAGCATGCGGCCCATGACCTCCTGAAATCCCGGTGCTGTCATGAAACCCGCCGGGGAAGGCTCAATTAGTTTATATCCAGTAGTCACACAGCCTGAAATATCTTTGCGTGTCTAGACATGATTCACCTTTGCGTGTCTAGACAAGATTCACCAGTAATCACCACAGGAGCATATTCCATCCTTAAAGTGATGAAATCGTTTAACATCCCTTACAATAATCTCTCTTTTTACNATTTGGAATTTAAGCCAGAAGAGCGAAATACCGTAAATAACATAATTATAAAACCCAAAAATAAATGTCTACCAAAGTGTGTGCCAGAACCTGGTGTCACAAGTATGGGCATCTAGTAGAATATACAAAAGACGTCTCTATCATACTATCTGAAATAGGGAAAGACAACCAAAATAAAGGAAGACTCCATCCGGCTGCTGAGCGGAATAGGAACGAAGCAGCTCACCGTGGAAGTCTCTGCCGCAAGCTCAAGGGCGCGCACCGGACTGGTAACCAGATGTATCTGCCTCATATCCTGTACAATTAAGTACAGAAGCGTAGTATGAGTACATAAACAATATGTACCCAGTGAGAATCCCGCCTAATCTCGAAGAAGTAGAGACGAGAGGTCGACTTGATACTCACTAGGGTCGAATAATATATCAAAGTATTATACTAACCATGAAGAATCGCTAATAAGCAACAGTTTATAACAAGGCATAAAAGTCCTACTCTCCACTATATTTCCCGTTAACCATTTACTTTCGTTATATATATCAATTCTTATCGGGCCAGGAAAGGCAATATCAACATTTAAAACTCTCAGGAAAGTAATATAAGCATGCGCAAATATGCCGAGGCGACGGCCCGATCCAACAGAAATAAACTGTGCACTTGCCGAGGGTCGACGGCGCGCCTATAGATACATCTATTCATACCGAGGCGATCGGCACGATCCACAAATAACAAGCAATATCAGGTATGCGCACGAAGGCACATCAATAATCAATAATGCCATGCAAGAGTTCAACAAGTATACCAGTTTGTTCTTATTCCCTTTCAAGTCTTTAGCATATCCTAGGTGATCATGTCAACAAGATAATATAGAGATTTCTATAAATAAAGCATGGTGTGGGTCCTAAACTACCCGGACGATTTAGCATAGTAGTAGCTACGCACGGACTCTGATCACCTAGCGGGTGCGTAGCCCCCCCACATTTAGCAACAATTACTCAATTATTATCCTATGGGGACAATTCCCTCTTACAAAGTTAGAAAGGAGACTCACCTCACTCGAAAGCGTACTTCCAATATCAAGCACAAGCCCAAGTCCTCAATTTGGAGCCGAACGATCACAAACTAGTTAAATGAAGTAAAAACTAGTCAATCTAGGCCTACAAGATCGAATTCTAACTATTTAAGCGATTTCCCAACCTTTTTCACAAGTTTCGTAAATTCCAACCCTGGGCCCACGCACCCGGATTCCGTGATTTTTCGAAGAAAGTTGTTCTTTATAACCTAAGGATCAATAGTATATGAATTCTAGTTCATTTCATAGCAAATTTCGTGGTTAAATCTCGATTTTACTTAAATCCTAGGTCTAGCTCTAACCCCTTTGATTTCACCTAATTTTTAGTGTTTAATCAACTTAATATACATGTATTTAAACTAATAATGAATGGAATTAACTTACCTTGAAGTACTATGTTGAAATCCTCTCTTTGGATGCCCCCAAATCGCCTAAGTGTGGAGTAGAAATGAAATAAATGGCCTTTGAGTTCGAATTAAATGAACTCACTGCCCAGCGATTTCCGCTTCTGCGGTCTGGGGACCGCTTCTGCGGTCCCGCACCTGCGAAAGGACGACCGCATCTGCGGAACTGGGCGAAAATGGCTGGACCTCTTCTGCGGTCTGGGGTCCGCTTTTGCAGAGCCGCTTCTGCGGCTTTCGAGCCGCTCCTGCGGTTTCTCCTGGCCTGGCCATTGGCCGCTTCTGCTATAGACTGACCGCATCTACGGTCCCGCTTCTGCGGCCCTAGAACCGCAGATGCTGTTATGACAGAAGCATCAGACCTTCAGCTATTCTTCAATTTTCCTACTTCACTCGAACCTCGCTCGTTTGACACTCGGGGATCCCGAGCCCTGCCCGAACATACCGACAAGTCTTAAATCACGAGGCGGACCTAATCGAACCCTCGAAACACTTAAAGCCACGCTAAATCTTGGAATCACTGCCTAAAACCAAATGAATCAAACTATTGAACTTCAAGTTCTTAATTTTCTTCCAGCGGGCCAAAACGCCCTTAAACTACTCGGAACGACACCAAATTTTTTGGGCTCTTAACTGATATTTCGGACCTGTACCAAGCTTCGGAACCAAAATTCGAGCCCGGTACCTAGGAAATCAATGATTTCTTAGTTTCTTTAATTCTTTAAAACTTTAATTTAACAATTTCCAATAAAAATTCATTACTCGGGCTAGGGAATTCAAAATTCGATTCCGGGCATACGCCCAGGTCCCGTATTTTTCCACGGACCCTCCCGGATCGTCAAATCCCAAATCCGGGTCCGTTTTCCTAAGAAGTTGACCGAAGTCAAACTTGGTCTTTTAAGAGAGTCTTAAAGAAACAATTGGATATATTTTTACTCAAAACTCTTCCAACTCCCGAACCAACTGTCCCCGCAAGTTATAAATTAGCTAATGCAAGCGCGGGAAGTCTTATTTAAGGGAATGGGGTTCTAAAAGGCAAAACGACAAGCCGGGTCGTTACAGTAATATTGGGCATCATGAGTTTTGAGTGGGTGTTCATTGTTGGATCTATGGAGGGAAGATTGTCGAGAAGTTGTGATCGTGGGGATAGTGGATATGACAGGAGGGCAACTTTTGAGAAAGGTAGTTGGAGGAAGAGTGATGGAGCTACTAGGGAGGTTGGGAAAGCTGTGATAAACAGGAAAATTCGGAGAGTATGATGGATCATCTGGCACTATGACCGGATTTTGGGTAAGGGTAGCGTCAAGGAAGCTAGGTGGTGGCGGTGGTGGTGCCTTCCCACTCATCCAAGCCTGATACATGTTCGTCATGTGTTGTCTTAACATCCTTACCTTCTTCAGTTTTCTTTCTAGCGCCGCTTGGTTTTTTATTTCCTTCCCTCTCTTTTCTTTCTGATTATCGCTCTTTTCCTGTCATGAGTGGCTAAAATTCATAAGTTCTGGGGTTTTGATTTAGCCATGACTATTGTTATTTGAAGTTGATTTCACCTTGATTATAATTAGCTAATATATAATTGTTTCTTCAATTCTCTGATTAATTGCTTAAGTATTTGGCCACCACTTACGTTCTATTTACTATCTATGCTATGCTTGGGAAAGCTACGTCTAGATTAGAGAAGAATTGAAGAGGGCATGATCTTAACTTTGAGTGGGGACATATTCATGGTGAGGATAGGAATATACCTAGTCACCATGCTCAATTGAATATTGTAATCTTAATGTGTTCTTAATAGATTGATTTCATAGGAATATAGGCGTTAATCTAGTTTGAATAGGCGAGGAGTAATTCGGGAGAATGCTACGAGAGTAATACTCGATTAATTAGCAACCATGAGCGAATTACATGAAAGGGAGAGTTAATTAGAACAAAATAGGATTGGTAAATCGAGCACAACCCTGGAATGTTCATCTCTACTGAATTGTCAATAACCATTTTCTTCTTGATTAATTAGTTATTTGTTACATTTACTGCTTAGTTATAATCACAGTATTAAACTCTAATTGACTCGGCAGAATAACAATTTTGGGGAAATTAGTAGGTAGTTAATACAAGTCTCTGTGGGTTCGAAACTCTTCTTATCATTATATTACTTGTACGACCATGTATACTTGCGTGTGCGTTTGGGAGCAACAAGCTTTTGGCGCCGTTGCCGGGGGACTTGAATATTGACTACTTTACTAGCTTTTACTTTAATTGTTTATTTCGTCAAGTATAACATTTCTTATTGGTTGCTTTGCTATCAGGAACTTTGTTTGAATGCAAAGGGTCAGTAGCCAAGATAGACTTCAGGCTTTGACCCAGAACCCGAGAGAATATTACATTAAGAGATTGAGAGAAGCAAATGACACAAATAATCTTCAGGCACTTGCTCAACTATATGTGGACATGGCAGAAGAGCAACATATGGTTGTTCAGGAGGTGGTGAGGCCTAGAATTTCTAATTTCACCTTTAGCATTGTGAAGCCCAGAATCTCTAGGGACATTGAGCTAAAATAGAGCATGATCCAGTTGCTACATGCAAACGGGAAGTATATGGGTTTTCCACATGAGTATCCACAGCAACACATTCGTAATTTCTTGGAGATTAGTGATACTTATATCACTAATGGAGACACTCCGGACTATGAGAGGCTCACACTATTCCCGTTCTCTCTGTTGGGCAAAGATATGCCCAATCTCCCTCCGTAGGATGTCATGATGGCACCGAGTCTTTATGACTAGGTAAGCCTAACAATAATGAAAACTGAATAGATACGAATTAACAAATTGCGGAAAATAACTGAACGATATATAAAATCCTCCAAAAAATGGAATCTCACAATTTCAAAATATATAAAATCCTCCAAAATAGATAAAATTGCCCTCAACCGAGCTCCACAATTCCAAAAATGAGAAGAAAGACCAAACCATCGATATTAAATCATGTCTAGCAAAATTGCACCTGCGGTCCATATAGTTGCACATGTGATGCCGCATCTGTAGAAATACCATCATCGATGCAGAAACAACTAATCTCCCAACCATCCTTTTTAGTGGATCATTCCTTCACACCCGCGAATGCGCTTTTACGAACCATTGGCCGCACCTGCGCTCCATGGTCCGCATTTGCGGACTTCCTTTACCAGACTCCTCCTTTGCATCTGTAATCAATCAGTCACACCTGTGGCTCAACTTCTATGACCAAGCCCCCCCCCCCCCAAGATGCGAAAACATAGAAGCCTGAACCTTCAGCAATACAACTAAGTCTCAATCCGAAACTCCCGCGAGGCTCCCGGACCCCGTCCAAACATACCAACAGCTCCCAAAACATAACATGGACCTACTTGAGGCCTCAAATCACACCAAAAAACATCAAAACCATGAATCACACCTCAATTAAAGCCTAAGTAACTAATCCAACTTTCTAAATTCAGAACTTACGCTAAACAAGCCTAAACAACTCCGAATGACCCAAATTTTTTTATACAAGTCACCAATGATATAGTAGACCTATTCCAACTCCCGTAACCAAAATTTGAATTTGATATCATTAAAGTCAACTCCTAGTCAAACCTATCAACCCTTTAAACCTTCAACTTTCCAACTTTTGCCATAAGAATCAAATCAACCTACAGACTTCCAAATCTACATCCGGGCATACAGCTAAGTCCAAAATCACCATATGAAGCTATTAGGATCATCAAACTCCATTCCGGAGTTGTCCACAAAAAAGTCAAACTCCGATAAACTCCTACAACTCAAGCTTCTAACCTTGGGACTAAGTGTCCCTATTCACTCCAAAACTTCCCCGAAACCGAACCGACCACCCGGACGAGTCACGTAACTTCAAATGAACATATGTAAAGCATCAAATAGGGGAAATAGGGTTAAAATACTCAAAATGTTCAATAGGGTCATTGCATTCTTCCTCTTTTTAATAAATGTTCGTCTCCGAACGAGTCTGGAATCATACCTAGAGTCTCAAAAAGGTGAGGATATCTGCTCTGTATCTCCTGCTCAGTCGCCTAAGTAGCCTGCTCGATCTGTTGACCTATCCACTGAACCTTCACCGATGTTATATTCTTCGGCAACAACATTCAAACCTGCCGGTCCAAAATGGCCACCACCTCTACATCATAAGTCAAATCCCCATCTAACTGCACAGTGCTGAAGTCCAAAATATGTGACGGATCGCCATAATACTTATAAAGCATGGAAACATGAAACACTAGGTGAACTCCCGATAGACTAGGGGGTGAGGCAAGTTTGTAGGCCAGCTCTCACACTCTCTCAAGCACCTCAAAAGGACCAATATACCTAGGGCTTAACTTGTCCTTCTTCCCAAACCTCATCACACTCTTCATGGGCAAAAATCTTAGCAGAACCTTCTCGCCCACCGTATATGCAACATCACAAGCCTTCCTATCAGCACAACTCTTCTGCCTAGATTGCACTGTACAAAGTCGCTCCCAAATCAACTTTACCTTCTCCAAAGCATTACGGACCAAATCAGTGCCCAAGAACCTAGCTTCCCAGGATCAAACCTACCAACCGGAGAACGACATCGCCTCCCATATAAGGCCTCATAAGGAGCCATCTGAATACTCCACTAATAGCTATTTTTGTAGGCGATCTCTGCTAAGGGCAGGAACTGATCCCATGAACCCTCAAAATCAATAACACAAGCATGTAACATGCCCTCCAAGATCTAAATAGTGCATTCAAACTGCCCGTCCGTATGGGGATGATATGATATACTCAGCTCGACTTGTGTGCTCAACTCACGCTGCATTGCTCTCCAAAAATGCAATATAAACTACCTGCCTCAATCCAATATAATAGACACGGGAACACCATGAAGGCAAAAAATCTCAAGAATGTAAATCTGAGCCACCTGCTCTGAAGAATAGGTAGTCATTATTAGAATGAAGTGTGTATAGTTGGTCAGTCTGTCCATAATGACCCAGATTGCATAGAATCTCCTCAAGGTTCGTGGACGTCCAACTACGAAATCCATCGTGATACACTCCCACTTCCACTCTGAAATATCAAGCCTCTGCAGCAAACATCCGGGGCTCTGATGCTCATACTTCACCTACTGACAGTTCAAACACCAAGCAACATACTCCACAATATCCTTTTTCATCATCCGCCACCAATAGTGTTGCCTCAAGACCTAGTACATCTTTGCGACACCCAGATGTATGTGGAAACATGAACTATGGGCCTCCCCAAGTATTAACTATCGCAACCATCCACATTTGGAACACAGATCCTACCATGTCGCCTAGAACCCCGTCATCACCAATAGTAACCTCCTTCGCATCACCGCGCAGCATCGTGTCCTTTAGGACAAGCAAGTGGGGATCATTATACTGACGTGCTTTGATGTGCTCAAACAAAGAAGACTGTGATAGAACACAAGCAAAAACCCTTCTAGGCTATGAAATATCCATCCACACAAACTGATTTTCCAACGCCTGAATATCCAATGCTAGCGGTCTCTCCCTAACTAGAATACAAGCAAGACTCTCCATGCTCTCAGCCTTCCTACTGAAAGCATCAGCCACCATAGTAGCCTTCCCTGAATGATAAAGAATGGTGATATCATAGTCCTTTAGTAGCTCTAACCACCTCTGTTGCCTCAAGTTCAGATCTTTTTTCTTGAATAAGTGATTGAGACTCCTGTGATCTGTAAAAACCTCAAAAGACACACTGTAAAGATAATGCCTCCAAATCTGCAGCGCATAAACAATGGATGCCAACTTCAAATCATGCACTGGATAGTTCTTTTCACGGAGCTTCAACTGACGGGAAGAGTAATGACTCTACCCTCCTGCATCAACATGCATCCAATGCCAATCCTTGAAGCATCATAATAGACTATATAAGAACCCAATCCTGAAGACAAAACCAGAAGTGGAGTTGTAGTCAAGTCAATCTTGAGCTTCTGAAAGCTCTTTTCACACCTATCAAACCACCTGAATTGGGCAACCTTCTACGTCAATCTAGTCAATGGGGGCTACTATAGATAAAAACCCCTCCACAAAACGACCATATATCTCAGCCAAACCAAGGAAACTCTAGATCTCAGTAGAGGTAAAAGACCTGGGCCAACTCTAAACGGCCTCAATGTTCTTCGAATAAACTTTAATCCCCTCACTAGATAGCACGTGGCCCAAGAAGGTCACTGAATCAAGCAAAAATTCACGCTCAAAAATTTTTGCATATAGCTTCTTCTCCCTCAAAGTCTGGAGCATGATCCTCAGATGCTGCTTATTGTCACGACCCAAGCCTAGGGGCGAGACCGGCACTCAGTGCCTCACCTATCCTTGTGTATCACTTGCGACTAAGAGTCTCTGAACATGTAATGTCATACTTTGGCCATGGGCCACATTACAAGATAATGTGCGATGCAAAATATAAAAACTGAATAGAGACTAACGCTGACTAAATGTCAACATAAGGCTGGGCCGGCAAGGCCTCATAATTACTACAACTGACAAGCCAACAAAATATACATACAGGGCCTACAGGCCCAACATACTACACTAACTGACAGGATATGTCTACAAGCCTCTACTGATAGATGTACTGTGATCGGAACAGGGCCCCGACCTACTCATATCCTATCTACATATATACACAAGATGCATACCAAAACTTCTAGACCCAGCAACTCCGAAGGACGGGGAGCTTACCGATAAAGCTGAACTTGGGCAAACACCTACTGGGGAGGTCTACCCGTCTGTCTGTTTGAACCTGCACGCATGAAATACAGTGCCCCCAGAAAGGGACGTCAGTACGAAATAATGTACCGAGTATGTAAGGCAATATACTAAAGCTGAAACTGAACTGATAATATAATATCTGAAAGCAACTGGGGATCAAAGATAATCTGAGGATATGCTCATCAGCCGATACTGACTCAACTTTCTCACTATAGTGAGTAAAATAGCTGTTCGGCCCTATAACGCTCGGTATATATATCTATCTGCTCTGCCGTAGTAGGCTCGCTCGTAGGTGCTCGGCCGTACTAGGCTCTGTATCTCGACCAACTGGGCTCGCTCATAGGCGCTCGGCCACAGCAGTCTCGGTATGTAACTTACCATCTGATCAGAGGTTGCCCAATAGGGGCCTGCCCATCGATTATAGCTCGATGGTAATGAAAATACTTTAATACTGTATATATAAATTTGTGCTCCCTTGACTGGAAGAAGGAAGTACTCAACTAAATATGCAGTCCCGATAAAGAGAATATTGTAACTTACTAATGAATATAAATTGAATGACCAAATATGCAACTTCTCTAACAGAAATTAGTCTTGCAGGATACTTATTGTTCTTATACTGTACGCAGTAGGTTAAACTTAGATTTTAAAGAACTTGAAATTTCTCAATTTAGCTCAGTGGAATCAACTTGTAGCTTGAAATACACGTAATTTGCGAAACTAGTAAAATATATGTAAATTTCGGGATATGAATTTTACTTTGTGCCTCATTATCAAACTCGTGTAATGAAGAGATCATGCAAAAATGAAGGAAGGAATTAGCCTTAACATACCTGTTTCTGGAATTATTTGAACGAATATGCTTCTGCGAAATTTACACACGAAATTTGGCGTTGAAATTTTTAGATGAAACTGCTTCTGTTCTTTTGAACCAAGTGACGTTCTGCTCTGTTTGAACCAAATGATGAAACAGGCTTCCTCTAGTTTGAGGAATTGAAATTGGAAAGATGGAGTGTGTTTCTTATCTTTGGAATAGGAAGAAATGTTTCTGTTTCTTTGTTTCAAGCCAAGGACATAAATTGAAGCTAAAGATTTGGACGAAAATGATTCTGCTTCAATAGTTCTTGGTTTCAATGCCAAAGTAACGAAAATGAAGCCCAAGACATTAAATGAGGCTGAAGACATTAAATGAAGTTAAAGACAAATTTGGATAAGATTTTATGTGTCTTTCTAAGACTTAGTTCTTTAAGTCGTTATTAAGTTAGTCCTAGGTAGCCACCTAGATTTATGACTACTTAGTCATTTCTAAGCTTTGTGGCTTCTTGCCACGTTTGGGTTGGGGGTTAGTGTATTAATTTTTTTATCCACTTATTAGTTAATTGGGTAATGACCTGTTATCCGATAATTAATCAATTACCCGCATAATTTAAAAATTACCACAAATTACTTAATGTTTTATTTATTTATTTTTAAAATACTTTATATATTATACTACCGTGGTCATATGGTACCTTGCATGGTACTAGTTCATAATTATCGGGTATTATCGCTCCACCCGTATTTTATTCCAAATTGGCCATTTTCAACAAAACACGTTTTCTTTAATCCGCGTACCCCTTTATCCTTCAAAACACTTATTTATCGCCTGTTATAAATAGCGTAATTACGTCAACGTCAAGATGATCTCATCCCCGAGTCTACGTCGGCTAACTGAAAACGAAATTTTAGCGTACGAAAACGCGAGATGTAACATCCTCCCCCCCTCCCCCCCTTAGAAACATTCGTCCTCGAATGTTCAACTCCCCGTGATTCATATAACTTTGGCAGGGTCGCCTTTGTAACAACACTACTACTAACTCTCCCCGTAGAAGCTTAATAACCCAACGACACATAGGACCAGAATTATGAATAACGACAATGGTCTCACATGACTAACGACAATAACCAACACAAGGATTTATACTCGTACCTTATGATTGTGGCGTTTCAGTCGGACCCTTCTCTAGAGGAGGAAATAAGTAGGGATATCTAGACTTTATGTTTTCCTTGGCCTCCCAAGTCATTTCTTCCACATTGTTGTTTCTCCAAAGTACTTTCACGGAGGCGACCTCCTTATTCCGTAGCTTGCGGATTTGTCGGGTCTAGGATGGCAACCGGAATATCCTCGTAAGATAAGTCTTCTGTAATCTGTACATCATCCATGGGCACCACTCGGGTAGGATCGCCAATGCACTTCCGTAACATAGATACGTGAAAAACCGGATGGACAGACTCCAATTCCGAGGGCTATTCTAACTCATAAGCTACTTGGCCCACTCTCCGAATGATCCTATAAGGCCCAATACACCGCAGGCTAAGTTTGCCTTTCTTACCAAACCTCATCACACCCTTCATAGGCGACACCTTTAAGAATACACAGTCATCAACCCCGAACTCTAAATCTCGTCGCCACACGTCGGAATATGACTTCTGACGACTCTGGGCTGTCAATAGTCGACCCCGGATAAGCTTTACTTTTTCTATGGCCTACTGAACTAGGTCTGGCCCATGTAATTCAGATTCTCCAACATCGAACCACCCTATATGCGACCTACACTTCCGTCCATAAAGAGCTTCGTATGGAGACATTTGAATACTGGAATGGTAACTACCATTATATGCGAAAATAAGCGACAGATTATCATCCCAGCTACCTTTGAAGTCTATTACACAAGCTCGTAGCATATCCTCCAGTGTCTGAATAGTACGCTCAGCCTGTCCGTCTGTCTGGGGATGAAATGCTGTACTAAGACTTACTTGAGTCCCCAATCCTTTTTGGAAGGACCTCCAAAAGTTAGCTGTAAATTGAGCTCCTCTATCCGAGATACTAGATACAGGGACACCATGCAGTCGGACTATCTCCTTGATATAAAGCCTCGCATAATCCTCTGAGGAATATGTAGTTCTAACGGGCAGAAAATGGGTTGACTTTGTAAGCCTATCAACAACCACCCATATCGAATCGAACTTACGCTGGGTACGAGGTAAGCCTACGATGAAATCCATATTGATTACTTCCTATTTCCAAGTCAGAATCTCCATAGCCTGCAATAATCCACTGGGTTTTTGATGCTCAATCTTAACCCGCTGATAGTTAGGACACTAAGCAACAAATTCTGCTATATCCTTTTTGATTCCGTCCCACCAATATACTTCCTTGATGTCATGATATATCTTTATTGCTCCTGGATGGATAGAATAACGAGAATAGTGAGTTTCTCCCATAACCTGCCGACGCAGCCCTGCAACATCAGGCACACATAATCGCCCTTGATATCTGAGGACCCCATCTCCTGTAATTTCAAACGGTGTCTTCTCCTTCTGAAGAGTGGTATCCCTATAATGAACTAACACAGGATCCTCGTACTGGCGTTCCTTCACTTCAGTTACTAAAGAGGATGTTTCCATATCCTGAAGAGTAATTCCAATATCACCCGAGTCCAGTAACAGAACTCCAAGACTAGCTAGCTGATGAACCTCATGGGCTATTCCCCTCTTTTCTGGCTGCAAATACGACAGGCTACCCATAGATCTACGGCTGAGGGCGTCGGCTACTACTTTTGCCTTCCCCGGATGGTATAAAATTCAACGTCATAGTCTTTAAGTAGCTCCAACCATCTCCTTTGACGTAGATTCAATTCCTTTTTCTTGAAGATGTACTGGAGGCTCTTATGATCCGTATAGATATCAACATGAATGCCATACAAGTAGTGCCTCCACATCTTTAGTGCATGAATCACCGCAACTAACTCTAAATCGTGGGTCGGGTAGTTCCGCTCATGCTTCTTTAACTGCCTTGAAGCATATGCAATTACTTTCCCATGTTGCATCAGGACACATCCTAACCCAACACCTGAGGTATCACAATACATGGCATAACCATCTGAACCTTCTGGAAGTGCTAGAACTGGTGCTAAGGTCAACCTGTTCTTAAGCTCTTGGAAACACTGCTCACAGGCCTCTGTCCACTGAAACTTAGTCGCTTTCTGCGTCAGCTTTGTTAATGGTGCTGAAAGAGAAGAAAAACCCTCTACGAACCTCCGGTAATATCCTGCTAAGCCTAGAAAGCTACGAATCTCTGTCGGAGTGGTAGGTCTAAGCCAGGATTTCACAGCCTCATTCTTCTGAGTGTCTACCTTTATACCTCCGTCGAATACAATGTGCCCCAAGAAAGCTATGGACTTCAACCAGAACTCACACTTAGAAAACTTAGCATACAATTTATTATCATAGAGGGTTTGGAGTACTGCTCGCAGGTGATCCAATGCTCATCCTCTGAACGTGAATAAACCAGAATATCATCAATAAAGACTATCACGAATAGATCCAAATATGGCCGGAATAATCTATTTATCATGTCCATAAATATGGCAGGTGCATTCGTCAACCCTAAAGACATGACAAGGAACTCGAAGTGGCCATATCGGGTCCTGAAGGCTGTCTTGGGAATATCTTTCTCCCGAACTCTGACCTGGTGGTACCCTAACCTCAAATTTATTTTTGAAAAGCATCTAGCTCCCTGCAACTGATCAAACAAGTCGTCTATCCTTGGAAGTGAATATTTATTCTTAATAGTTACCTTGTTCAGTTGCCTATAATCAATACACATCCTTAGCGAGCTGTCTTTCTTTCATACAAATAGTATCGGTGCACCCCACGGTGAGGTACCGGGTCTGATGAAACCTTTCTCCAGTAAATCTTTTAACTGCTCCTTCAACTCCTTCAATTCGGCAGGTGCCATTCTATACGGAGGGATGGATATTGGTTGTGTTCTCGGAAGCAAATCGATGCCAAAATCAATCTCTCGCTCTGGAGGAATACCTGGAAGTTCATCTAGAAATACATCCGCAAACTCCTTTACTACTGGAATAGACTGAAGTGTAGGTATCTCAGCATCTGCATCTCTAACTCGCATAAAATGATAAATGTACCCTTTTGCGATCATTTTCCTCGCCTTCAGATAGGAAATAAACGTGCCTCTGGGTGTCGCTGTATTACCTTCCCATTCAAGGACTGGCTCACCCGAGAAATGAAATCTAGCTGTCTTTGCTCGACAATCAACTATGGCATAACAAGCTGCCAACCAGTCCATGCCCATGATAGCATCGAAATCCAACATCTCTAGTTCAACTAGGTCGGCTGAGGTCTGAAGACCACAAACTGATACCGTACAACCTCGGTAAACGCGTCTAGCGATAATCGATTCTCCGACCGGTGTAGATACTGCAAAAGGATCACTTAGTATTTCAGGCACTATACCAAATTTCCTCGCGACAAATGGGGTAATACATGATAAAGTATATCCTGGGTCTATCAAGGCATAAACATTGTGAGAACAAATGGTCAACATACCTGTCACAATGTCTGGTGAGGACTCTTGGTCCTGTCGACCTGCTAGCGCATAGATACGATTATAGTTACCACCTAAACTGGACCCTCTACCTCTGCCTCGACCTCTACCAGCCGAAGACTGAGACTCGTACCCTGAAGGATGCACAGACATAGCTGATCATCTTATTGAATTTGCTGGTTGCACCATACCCCTAGAATCTCTATTTGGGTAATCTCGCATCATATGCCCTGGACGTCCACATGTATAACAAGCATCAAAATCGGCTCGGCATTGGCTTAAGTGTCCTCGACCGTAGATGGCACACCGCGGCGGAAACAACCCTGTCTGCCTCGAACCTCGTTGTCGCTGCAAACTTGACGCCTGGGAGTAGCTGAGGTGGCGGAGGTCTAGGTGGCCGTTCGAAGTACTGGGGCCTGTAACTACCCTGGGACTGCTCCTGAGACCTGGCAAATCTCACCTCTTACACTGCCCTGACTCAGACCTCTCCGCACTCTGCTGCCGACTGATAACTAGGGATTTTGACACGTTTCATGCTCCTTCTTGCTTATGCTTTGATTATAAATCGTACAAAATAGTCTCAAAAGGCTCATAAGTTGTGCTTGATTGCAGGTTTGATCGACAAAGTGATGAAATGTCAAACATCGACTCAAAAGGAGTAAAACCTGCTCAAGTACCTAAGACAAGCCAAAACTCAAGAGAACAGGCCTAGTGCGGCCGCACTACTCTTTGTGCGGTCCGCACTAGAGAGATTCAGAGAGTCAGAAAATGAAGGCTTCAAGCAACGGGGCTGCACTCCATTATGTGCGGTCCGCGGTGAAGGCTCCGCAGCCGCACTACCATTTTGTGCGGTCCGCGGAAGAGAAGTTCAGAGAGGTGAATATTGCCATAGTTCAAGTTGTGCGGTCCGCGGTCATAATTGTGCGGACCGCATTAGAGACCTCCGCGGCCGCGGTCCATTCTGCGCGGTCCGCGGAGCCTGAGTTCAGAGAGCCAAGATTGCAAGCCCAAGAGCCTAGTGCGGCCGCAGTCCATTTTGTGCGGCCCGCACTGACCCCACAGGGGCATTTTTTTCCAGTTTTTCTGGCATAGTATTAATAGAACCTTTTTCCATTTTTAGGGCATCAGTTATAGTCAATTACTTTCTTTTAGCAGCTACGCTCGTGAGAACATCATCTGTAGCCATTTTTGGCATCTTAGCTTAGTTTTAACAGTAGATTCTTGTGTTTAACTTTAGTGTTTAATTAATATGTCTTCTTCTTCATCTATTTCTCTATTTTCTTGTTCAAGCATGAGTAGCTAAACCCATTATCTAGGGTTGTGGCTCAACCCTAGTGTGGGTAATTGATGGGTGTTGTGATTTAAGGCCAGATTGATTATGGGTATTTGTTATTTGGGTCAATTTTATGGTTTAATTTATGAATTGGTGGTTGCAAACGCTGGTTTGTGCTAAGTGGACTTGGTTCTTCTTGAGAGAGAGAGCCTAAGTCTCCAAAATTGACCCAACAAGGAATTGGGATGGACTCAAGAGAATTGATAGTCCTAATTAAATGGTTAAATCTCGAGAGAGTAATTACCCGACTTGAACCCTAGTTGCTTGAGCTAATTTTCCTACCCATTTGGTCTCGAGAGAGTCAATTGGGCAAAATCACTCTCTCGATCGAGAGGTGTGAGAGTGGGTAAAATTGTGCAACGGTTATACATATTTCCCCAATTATGTCAATCAAGATTTAGAAGCAATTACCCGTCAATTAGCTACCTAGGTGAAAGTCACTACCCTAGTGCCCCTTAATCAATAAGATACAACTCTTAGCAATTATCTCTTAGCGTAATATAGTTGCATTTTCAATTAGTAGTTTAATTATAGTAGAATATAAAGAAAACTCCAAAAATTATGAGAAGATCAATTAAGAACACATACGCAATTCTAATCTAAATAGATACTCAACTCCAATCCTAGCTCTCTGTGGATTCGATCCCGACCCAAAATAGGGTAAAAGCTATTGCGACCCTCTCTCGCTACTTTTTAGTGGTGCGGAGTTGGTAGAGATTACCGACGCCTACCCCTATGTATATTCTGGGCAAATGCCTGAATCCGGGAGATATCCATACTATCCTGCAATGCAGATCAACTCTGGGGCCAACCCTTCTATAAACCTGTGGATTCTATCCCACATAGTAGCAACTATGGATGGTGCATATCTTGCCAATGAGTCAAGACGGAGACTATATTCTCGAACACTCGTATCGCCCTGCTTGAGGGCTAGAAACTGATCGAGTCGGGCCTGTCGGATCTCTCGTGGTAAGTACTAGTCAAGGAAGGCATCTGAAAAATTCTCCCAAATAGCAGGAGGTGCATCACGTCCCCTGGACCTTTCCCATCCCTCATACCAGAGGATGGCTATATCTCGGAGTCAAAAAGCTGCTAACTCAACCGCCTCTTTCTCTGTGGCATGCATAACTCGAAAGATCCTATGAAGCTGATCTATGAAATCCTGCGGGTCCTCCCTCTAGTCTGTCCCCGTGAACTCTGGGGGATTCAAAGCAATAAACTCTCGGACCCTTGAACTCCCACATCCCTCAGAAGGTCCTGCACTAGCGGATGCCCTATCCCGTTGCTGGGTAGCTACCAACTGTGCCAACAAATGCACCGCACTTCTCAAGTCCTAATCTGATGGAAGCGGAGGGGGAACTGGATGTGCGGTCTCCCAAGGAATCTCCTCAGGTGGTGGAGGAGCCGGTAATCACTGGGTAGGGGTCTCTCCCTGCGACTTAGATTGGGCCCCATCTACTGGGGGTACCCTGCTACTCCCCTCACCTACTGCTGTTTCTCTCCTCTAGCTAGCTGTAGTCTTCCTAGTTACCGTCATCTGTGCATGCAAACGTCAACACGTAAGTTTAACTCAAATTTCCTATAACTCAGTGCTAGAGCACGATTTAGATTTAAAAGAAGGGTAACCAACTCCTAAATGCCCTGTAGTCCCTTGCTTATATAATATGGTGCACCATACACTTATAAACAAGACCCTACTAGACATGGCTTGTAGACTCCCTAGGACAAAGCTGCTCTGATACCACTTTTGTCACGCCCAAGCCTAGGGGCGAGACCGGCACTCAGTGCCTCACCTATCCTTGCGTATCACTTACGACTAAGAGTCTCTGAACATGTAATGTCATACTTTGGCCATGGGCCACATTACAAGATAATGTGCGATGCAAAATATAAAAACTGAATAGAGACTAACGCTGACTAAATGTCAACATAAGGCTGGGTCGGCAAGGCCGTCATAATTACTACAACTGACAAGCCAACAAAATATACATACAGGGCCCACAGGCCCAACATACTGTACTAACTGACAGGATATGTCTACAAGCCTCTACTGATAGATGTACTGTGATCGGAGCAGGGCCCCAACCTACCCATATCCTATCTACATATATACACAAGATGCATACCAAAACTTCTAGACCCAGCAACTCCGAAGGATGGGGAGCTTACCGATAAAGTTGAACTCGGGCAAACACCTACTGAGGAGGTCTACTCGTCTGTCTGTCTGAACCTGCACGCATAAAATGCAGCGCTCCCAGAAAGGGACGTCAGTACGAAATAATGTACTGAGTATGTAAGGAAACATACTGAAGCTAAAACTGAACTGATAATATAATACCTGAAAGCAACTGGGGATCAAAGATATTCTGAGGATATGCTCATCAGCTGATACTGACTCAACTTTCTCAATATAGTGAGTAAAATAGCTGTCCGGCCCTAGAAGGCTCGGTATATATATCTATCTGCTCTGCCGAAGTAGGTTCGCTCACAGGCACTCGGTCGTACTAGGCTCTGTATCTCGACTAGCTGGGCTCGCTCATAGGCGCTCGGCCACAGCAGACTCGCTATATAACTTACCATCTGATCAGAGGTTGCCCAATAGGGACCTGCCCATCGATTATAGCTTGATGGTAATGAAAATACTTTAATACTGTATATATAAATTCTTTGATCTCTTGACTGGAAGAAGGAAATGTTTAACTAAATATGCAGTCCCGATAAAGAGAATATTGTAACTTACTAATGAGTATAAACCGAATGACCAAATATGTAACTTCTCTAACAAAAATTAGTCTTGCAGGATACTTATTATTCTTATATTGTACGCAGTAGGTTAAACTTAGATTTTAAAGAACTTGGAATTTCCCAATTTAGCTGAGTGGAATCAACTAGTAGCTTGAAATACACGTAATTTGCCAAACTAACAAAATATACGTAAATTCCGGGATATGAATTTTTCTTTGTGCCTCGTTAACAAATTTGTGTAATAACGAGATCATGCAAAAATGAAGGAAGCACTTTAACATACCTGTTTCTGGAATTATTTGAACGAATCTGCTTCTGCGAAATTTACACACGAAATTTGGCGTTGAAATTTTTAGATGAAACTGCTTCTGTTCTTTTGAACCAAATGACGTTATGCTCTTTTTGAACCAAATGATGAAATAGGCTTCCTCTAGTTTGAGGAATTGAAATTGGAAAGATGGCGTGTGTTTCTTATCTTTGGAATTGGACGAAATGTTTCTGTTTCTTGGTTTCAAGCCAAGGACATAAATTGAAGCTAAAGATTTGGACGAAAATGATTCTGCTTCAATAGTTCTTGGTTTCAATTCCAAAGTAACGAAAATGAAGCCCAAGACATTAAATGAGGCTGAAGACATTAAATGAAGCTAAAGACAAATTTGGATAAGATTTTATAAGGCTTTCTACGACTTAGTCTTTAAGTCATTATTAAGTTAGTCCTAGGTAGCCACCTAGATTTATGACTACTTAGTCATTTCTAAGCTTTGTGGCTTCTTGCCATGTTTGGGGGGTTAGTTTATTAATTTTTTTATCCACTTATTAGTTAACTGGGTAATGTCCTGTTACCGGGTAATTAATCAATTACTCGGATAATTTAAAAATTACCACAAATTACTTAAAGTTCTATTTATTTTTAAAATACTTCATATATACTTTATATATTATACTACCGTGATCATATGGTACCTTGCATAGTACTAGTTCATAATTATCGGGTATTATCGTTCGACCCGTATTTTATTCCAAATTGGCCATTTTCAACGAAACTCGTTTTCTTTAATGCGCATACCCCTTTATCCTTCATAACACTTATTTATCGCTTGTTATAAATAGCGTAAGTACGTTAACGTCAAGATGATCTCATCCCCGAGTCTACGTCGGTTAACTGGTAATAAAATTTTAACGTACGAAAATGCGAGACGTAACACTTATGATCCTCTCGATTGTGAGAATACACCAATATGTCATCAATGAAGATGATAACGAAAGAATCAAGATATGGCTGGAACACGTTGTTCATCAAGTGCATAAAAGTTGTTGGCGGCATTGGTCAGCCCAAAAGACATCACCAAAAATTCATAGTGACCATAGCGGGCCCTGAAAGCTGTTTTTGGAATATCTAAATCCTGTATCTTCAACTGCTGACACCCTGACTCTCAAATTAATCTTCGAGAATACCCTAGCACCCTAAAGTTGATCGAACAAATCATCAATATGCGGTAGTGGGTGGTTGTTCTTGACTATAACCTTGTTCAACTACCTGTAGTCAATACACATCCTCATAGAGCCGTCTTTCTTCTTCACAAGTAAAACTGGAGCACCCCAAGGTGAAACACTCGGTCTAATGAAATCCTTATCAAGAAACACTTGAAATTATTCCTTTAGTTCCTTCAACTCCACTAGTGCCATGTGATATGGTGGAACATATATGGGCTGAGTGTCCGATACCAAGTTAGTACCAAAATCAATATTCCTATTGGGTAGCATGCTCGGTAGCACTGCTAGGAACACATATGGGAAATCTCTCACCAGCGAAACTGACTCAACTGTATGAGTATGAGCACTAACATCCCTCACAAAGGCTAAGAATGCCAAACACCACTTCTCAACCATCCGTTGAGCCTTCAAATATGAAATCACTTTACTGGGAACATGATCTAGGGAGCCTCTCCACTCCAACCTTGGCAACCCCGGCATAGCCAACTACAGGGTCTTAGCATGACAATTAAGAATAGCGTGATATGGAGACAACAATCCATGCCCAAAATCACGTCAAAATCAACCATGCTAAGCGGTAGACCTTGATAACCCGAATAACTTCCTATAGAAACCTGAGCAGATGGAGCATGGTAATAACTCTGTGTCACACTGAATGATGACTAAACTAGGCGACCATTGTATGAACTGATGGCTACCTAAGCGGGCTTAAAAAGATGACATCTACCGTAATATGATTGGCCTCCAGATGAGGCACTACTAAAACCACCTGAACCACGAGGCCTCTTGGCCTCCCGGTCCTCATACTCAAGCCTGCGAACATGCTCCGATTGTCTAGAAATCTCAACCAGCTGGTCAAACCAAGCATCCGTCTCGGCCTCTTGAGCCAAACTATTATGTAGACCATAGTTGAGGTCATCAATGAACCTCCAGATCTTCTCCATCTATGTGGGAACCAACAATACTGTATGACGTGCCAAATATAAAAATCTTATCTCGTACCGGTTCACAGTCATATCCCCCGAGTGTAGCTGCTCAAACATCCCATCTAACTCCTCTCTACGAGTCTGTGGAATAAACATCTCTAAGAAGACAACAGAGAACTCATGCCATGTAAGTGGTCCTGCGCCAGCTGGCCTGCTTGACTCTTAATTCTGCTACCACCTGTAGTCATCGCATGTCAGCTAGAAAGTAGTAAGATAACTCCACTGATATTCACAATACCCGTTGTGCAAAGAATCCGATAATATTGATCCAGTAAACTCTGAGCATCCCCTGCCTCTCCTCCACTAAACTCGGAATGTTCAAGCCTCTTAAAATGCTCCAACCTCTTCTGCTCCTCATCGAACATAGGTAGAACAACCTCAACCCGAGCATCAACAACTGGCTGAACTGGTCACATGCTTGGTGTCTAATAACCTTGAGCTAGCTGCTCTGGTGCACGGGCGGCGGGAGTCTGACTCCTTCCCCAGCCTGTGAGGTAGCTGGTGCAATTGGTGTGGTATCTGCTTGAGCCAAGCTCGTGCACACACTCAAGATCTGAGCCAAGAGCTCCTGAAGACTAGGTATCATAATAGGTATGTCCGGTGTCTGAGCTGGTCGTACCGGCTCACGAGAATTCAAAACCTGCTCAATTGGAGCAAGTGGTGGCTCTATAGGTGCTACCCTAGATGTAGTGCGAGTTCTACCTCGGCCCCGACCTCCCACGGCCTTTCCTGGTGCTACTGGTGTATGTCCGCCTGATCCGACTGAATGTGTCCTCACCATCTATGAGAGAATAGAAGAGTAAGGTTCAAACTTTGGAATTAATAAATCCTCACGACAAGAATACAAGAAAGTGAAGTTTTCCGAACAGTTTGGTAGCCTCTCAAAGATAAGTACAGATGTCTCCGTACCGATCTGCAAGACTCTACTAAACATACTCATGACCCGTAGAACCTATGAACCTAGGGCTCTTATAGCAACTTGTCATGACCCAAATCTGCCAATCGACCATGATGGCGCTTAACGAACTTGCTAGGCAAGCTGAACATAGCAGTAACGAATCATAGTAATAGAAATGACAAAATAAATAATACAAGTCTAAAGTCTCAGCATAACATAACAATGACAATACATGATAAATCCCCAAGAACTGGTACATACCGTGTCATGAGCTCTATAATGGAAATACAAGTCTGAAAAGCTAAATAAAAATACTGTCTGAAATAAATACAACAGTACAAATAGAATGAGACGCTAAGACTAGGTTCGAGATGCAACTCTACCTCGTCTCTCGGGTGACGAACTCAGCTATAGGCGCCAGCTACTGGTAACTAGGTCTGACACCTAAATCTGCCCAATTAAGTGCAGAGTGTAGTATGAGTATAACCGACCCCATGTACTCAGCAAGTATCATAACTAACATCGGCGAGGTAAAAGAAGCAAGAATTATAAATGATACTTGCTACTTACCTGTACTTTTCATAAATTTAACAAGTATATAACAGGAATATGATTAAGTCATGAAGCACAGAAAGAATAATCTTGGTGTACACAATTACTTAAGTACTCTACTCAGTCAGTGATATAGCATATAAAGATTATATGAAAGTAAATTAGGTAATTAACCAAGAAAAGTGCAAGCATAGATGAAATGAAACAACTCAAAACAAATACTGTCCAGTCTTTTCCTCAAAATTTCCACAACCGTACCAAACCACCGATCAATTTTCCTCAATCAGCATGTATACCATCAATAAGGAACATGAGAGGGTGACCCTAAGAAAGGAGCCATATTCACATGCTCCACGACGTAGTCACGTGCAATAATCATAATCCACCCAGCATGGTCACCGGCTCAACAACACAATCCATCCGGCATGGTCACATGCTCAATATCACAATCTGCATGCTGTTGTCACATGCTACCTGTCCAAACCATATCACAAAGAGAGAAAATATACAAGGATACATGTATATCAATGAATATCAGACTTCATACTCCTAGACTGGTATAAGTGACATGCTAAGTTGTATGCATGTGCAAAATGTACTATCATAGCTTAAAGCGGCAATTTCATCATAGAAATAGCAATTATTAAGTTCAATCAGGAGATTAGCCTCTATGTAATCTCAAACATGGATCAAATAACTCACAACATGGTTACAAATATGAGAAATATCACAGCATAAAGCTTAGCAATTAATTCAAGGTATATTATAGCCTAAGCACTACCCGAGCATGGATAAATACCCCGGTGCATGCGCATGGGCTCAACCCCACATTATGCGCTACCCATAGCACGTAGCTACCATAAATAACTCAGACAACTAGTACCTCAACCAAGTGTAGGTAAGATACTTACTTCAAGCAAGCCAATTCATTCCTCTAATAAGCCTTTCCCGCGTGTATCAACCTCCAAACGACCTGAATCTAGCCAAAATAACTTAACATAATCAATAAATGCCATAGGAAATGAATCTAAATGATGAAGCTAAGATCTTTAAGAAAAATCAGAAAGTCAAACCAAAACGTCAACCCCGGAACTCGGCCAAACCCACAAATTCCAAAGACCCACACTGATACGAGTCTAAATACATGTGTTTCAGCCAATTCCAACCTCAAATCGACCCTCAAATCATCAAATCTCAATCTCCAATATCGTAGTCCAAAAACCCCCCAAATCCACCTTAAATTATCATAAATTAGGCATAATAATCAATGGGTAATCAATAACTAACACCAAAATTAAGTATAGATCACTTACCCCTTCAATTGTGAAGAAAAACACTCTCAAAAATCGCCCTCAATCGAGCTCCACAATTCAAAAAATGAGAAGAAAAGACCAAACCCTCGATATTAAATCATGTCGAGCAAAATTGCACATGCGATCCAAATAGCTGCACTTGCAATGCCACATCTGCGGAAATACATTGCAGATGCAGACACAACTAATCCCCCGACCATCCACTTACACGGATCATACGAGAGCATTTTTGCAGACAATTGGCGCACCTGCGGCTGCGCACTTGCGCTCCATGCTTTGCATTTGTGGACTTCCTCTTCCAGCCTCCTCCTTCACATCTGTTATCAAACGGCCGCACTTGCGACTCTACATCTACATCCAAGCCCCCCGCAGATGCAAAAACTCTAGAAGCCTGAACCTTCAGCAATACAACTAACTCCACAAATGGTCCGAACTCAACCTTAAACTCCTCCGAGGCCTTGGGAACCTTGTCTAGACATACCAACCACTCCCAAAACATAAAACAGGCCTACTCTAGTCCTTAAATCACACCAAACAACATTAAAACCACAAATCGTACCCCAATTCAAGCCTAAGGATCTAATCCAAATTTCCAAATTCATAACTTACGCCAAACAAGCCTAAACAACTCCGAATGACCTCAAATATCATGCAAGTCACCAATGACATAGTGGATCTATACCAACTCCCGGAACCAAAATCCAACCCGATATCATCAAAGTAAACTCCAAGTGAAAACTATCAACACTCTAAATCTTCAACGTTTCATCTTTCGCCAAAAGCATGAAATCAACCTACGGATTCCCAAATATACATCCGGGCATACACCTAAGGAAAATATCATCATACAAAGCTATCAGAACCATCAAAACTCTATTACAGAGTTGTCTTCACGAAGGTCAAACTCCGGTCATGTGATGACTTGACAGGTCATTTTGAGTACTAGCCCTTATTTGGGTAAATGACCTCGGATTGGTGTGTTGACAATTTCGGTTGGTCTGAATTGTGATTTTAGACTTGGGAGTTGCCTAGAATTCAATTTGGAGGTCCCTAGGTTGATTTGACTTGTTTTGCCGAAAGTGAGCAATTTGAATATTTGGAAATTTTCTATGTTTGGTCGCATGTTGACTTTATGGTGTCACACCTCCATTTTCCTACACACCCAGGAAGGGGTATAAGGGAGTTTTTTCCAATTAAAGTGACAATCGAAATGAAATTATTTATTAGATTCAGAGTCGCCACTTGGGATAATTATGGTGTCCCAAGTCACCGGTTTAGAATGCCGAATCGAGCAAAGATTTGACTCAGTTTATGTCACGCCCCAAAACCGAGGGACATGACCGGCGCTCGACCGGGTAGCCCCAGTCAAGCGGACCTGGGTGCCTTTCCTATCCCACGTGTTACCCCATGTTTTCATTACTCATTAATCAAAAGAAATTGCCATTGCAATTAAAACACCTTTTCACGAAATATACAATAACAACATGGTTACTTAGCGCGGTTTACAACTTAAATCGCCCAAAATACCAAAATACATATTACATAAGTTCGTAACCCACATTTTTACTATCTACGGAGCCTCTAAAGATACACAGGATAATACAGTACTTGCCGGGAACAAGGCTCCGGCTATACCTTACACAAAAACCAAAATAACACTTGCGGTGACCGGCATGATCCTCCCGGCTCCGCGAATAAACAAGGATGTCGTCAATAAAAACAATCACGAAGGAGTCTAGAAATGGCTTGAAGACCCGATTCAAAAGATCCATAAAAGCTGCCGGGGCGTTGGTTAGCCCAAAAGACATGACCAAGAATTCAAAGTGACCATAGCGAGTTCTGAAAGCGGTCTTGGGAATATCTTGCTCCCTAATCTTCAATTGGCGATACCCGGACCGTAGATCAATTTTGGAGAAGAACCTTGCACCTTGCAATTGGTCGAAAAAATCATCTATCCGAAGCACAGGATATTTATTCTTGATGGTGACTTTGTTGAGCTGCCGATAATCAATACACATTCGGAGCGACCCATCCTTCTTTCTGACAAAGAGAACTGGAGCACCCCACGCCGACACACTCGGCCGTATAAACCCCTTTTCTAATAAATTCTTCAGTTGCTCCTTTAACTCCCTTAACTCTGCTGGAGCCATTCTGTACGGTGGAATAAATATTGGCTGCGTATCTGGCAATACATCAATCCCGAAATCAATCTCCCTATCTGGCGGAATCCCTGGAAGCTCGTCCGGAAACACTTCAAGAAACTACTCACGACTGGCACGAACTCGGGGGTAGACACTTCTGAAGTAGTGTCCGGCACCCGGACCAAATGATAGATACACCTCTTCTTGATCATCTTCGAAGCCTTAAGGTAGGAAATAAACCTACCCTTCGGCACCACACCATTCCCCTTCCACTCAATAACAGGCTCATTAGGGAAATCGAGTCTCATGACTCTCGTTCAGCAGTCAAGTTTAGAAAAGCACGAATAAAGCCAGTCCATAACCATAATCACATCAAAATCCACAATTCCAAGCTCGATAAGATCGGTCGTGGTAACACGACCACATACCGTGACAACACAATTCCTATAAACTCGCATGGCTGTGATAGAATCACCAACTAGAGTGGATACGGAGAACGGCTCATGAAGCTGTTCGGGTTCTATCCAAAAACTTGAAGCAACGAATGGGGTGACATAAGACAAAGAGGACCCCGGATCAATAAGAGTATAACAATCAATGGCCTGAACAGACAAGATACCTGTAACTACATCTGGAGAAGCCTCTGCACTCTGGCGACCGCTCAAAGCATAAAACCGGCTGGGTCCACCTCTACCACGAGCTCCACCCCTAACTGCACCATGCCCTGCTAGGGCTGGAGGACGCACAGATGATGTGGCGACTGAAGAACCGGATGACTGAGCAAATCCCCTACCCATGCCCTAACTGGGCGCACGACAGTCCCGCTGGATATGACCTCTCACCCTGCATCTAAAATACACCGGTATATCCAGATAACAAGTCTCTGTATGGAATCTCCCACACTTGGGGCATGGAGCCCTCCCCTGCTGCTGTGATCTCCATCCCGAATGGCCGGACTGATGGGACCTCCTACTGTCTGAACCTGGTCTCAAGCGACTGCTCTGCTGATAACTGTGTACAGATGGCGGTGCGCTCGCTGAGGACTGAGCATATGACTGGGATGGCCCTGATGGCCCTCTCCCCTAAGCTAATCTCCCTGAGTGACCCACTGATCGGGCCCTGCTGTTACTCTCCCTTTCCGCCCATATCTTCAACTTTCTCGCCTCTGTGGCCTGGGTGAATCCCACAATCTTCCCACAATTCATATCCGAGTGTAAGGCCGCTGTAGCAGCCTCATTCACCACCAATGGACTAAGACCCTGAACGAATCGCCAAACTCGAGCATCCATGGTCGACACTAACTGGGGAGCATACTTGGACAATCTCACAAACTCCATGTGGTACTCCCAAACACTCATACTGCCCTACTTGAGGACCTCAAACTCAGTGGCACGGGCTGCCACCGTCTCGGCAGGCAAGAAATGGTCCATAAATGCATCTACAAACTCATCCCAACTAGCCGGAGGTCTTCCCTCCCCATGGGAATCCTCCCATATCTCGAACCACGAATACGCTGCTCCCCTCAACCTGTATGAAGCCAACTCAACTCCCTCCATCTCTGATGCCTTCATTACTCGAAGGGTCTTGTACATCTTATCAAGGAAATCCTGCGGATCGGCCTCTAGGTCTGTGCCTGAGAACTCTGGAGGGGCTAACCGCAGACACTGGTTGACTCTGGAACTGGCAGAATCTCCCTGTCCGCTGGAGGATGTAAGGGCATCATGAGATCTCTGGGCCTGAGCGGCCACTAACTGGGTCAGCATACGGATGGCTCCTCTAAGGTCCCCATCAGGAACCCCGGGGCCGGAAGCTGGAGCTGCACCAAAATCAGGAATATCGGCGGGAGGGATGGTAGCACCCTCTGCCGCAACAGGAACTGGAACACTTTGGTCTGGGATAGACGGGCCAGGTTGATTCAAGACCGGGGAGTCACTCTCACCCACAACATCAGGTACATGATTCACAGCCTCACTTGGGGTGGCATTGGCCCCAACGCCGAGTCTAGCTCTCTTCTTAGGTACCATTAATGAAAAATTCGGAACAGAGCACGAGTTAGACATAGATACTTCCACTTTTCACTTCACCGCACGATATAGAATAACAAGGAAGAGGGTAATTTCCTAAATGTCCATGCAGCCCCCTACTTATAGATGTGGTCGACAACACACCGATAAGAAGGGCTCTACTAGACACGGCTCCGAGACATCCTAGGACTCTTTTAAAACCTTAGGCTCTGATACCAAGTTTGTCACGCCCCAAAACCGAGGGACATGACCGGCGCTCGACCGGGTAGCCCTAGTCAAGCGGACCTGGGTGCCTTTCCTATCCCACGTGTTACCCCTTGTTTTCATTACTCATTAATCAAAAGAAATTGCCAATGTAATTAAAACACCTTTTCACGAAATATACAATAACAACATGGTTACTTAGCGCGATTTACAACTTACATCGCCCAACATACCAAAATACATATTACATAAGTTCGTAACCCACATTTTTACTGTCTACGGAGCCTCTAAAGATACACAACATAATACAGTACTTGTCGGGAACAAGGCTCCGGCTATACCTTACACGAAAACCAAAATAAGACTCTGGAATAAAAGCGGCATGAGCCACGCAGGGCCCCAAGAGGAAAGGGGCTCACCAATACAACTGACGGAAGATGAAGGGGAGCTACGGTCGGTGGATTGGAGTACCTGCTATGGATCCACCTACAATCATAACACGAATGTAGGCCCCCGGCAAAAGGGACGTCAGTACATTTGAATTGTACTGGTATGTATGAACAAACTTTTCCCTAAGCAAACTCAACCCATACATAAGTAACAAGTAATAGTGGCATCAACAATCAAATAAACATGAAAGGAAACAATCAAGCCAAACAAATTCACAATCTCTCCATTTCCCCTTCAACATTTTTCACATCAATGATTTCACAACTTTCTCATATTTTCATTTCAATAGTGATTTTGATCACTTTCCACCCTTATTACCTCGGCCACCCTTATCACCACAACCCACACCTTATTACTTCGTGTTGCGGCGCGCAACCCGATCCCACCGAACAATCACAATTCACAATCAACCAAGAACAATTCTCAAGGAATAACAACAACAATTCACAAAGAATTTTCCATAACCAATAATACCATTTCCATCATATTCAACAACTCATATGCATTTTATATCACAACAATAATTACCCACGACAAGCCATATAGGTTATTACCATAGTTGTTCCAATTGCGTCATTTACGATTTCCTTCCATCACTTGTTTCTCAGCTCTTGCCACATAACACTTTCACAATCACACATTTGGTTTATTGCCAATTACTTACACCATTATATCGGTAGACTTAACCACGAACACTCAAATCATACCAATCACAAGAATTTCACACATAATCCACGTAGATATCACATACCAAATATTCGTACACCATACAAGGTGATTTTACAAAGGTCAAAGTAAGCCATACATACCTGGAGCCGAATTCCCTTTTTAACTTCTACTTTCAACTCAACAAATAGTCTAGCAACGTCAATCTACCGCACAAGTTAACACATATGACTTAGAATTGAAGTTCACAATTGCTACTCAACTTATTTAGGTTATCAATCCCTCTTGTACAATCCTTTTCTCCTACCCAATTCCTCTTACTAAATTTTAGGTTTTAAAAAGGCATGCATGTATGTTTTCAACCATTATTTTCAAGAATCAATGCATGTGACTCCTCCCCTTAGCTTAAACCTGAAACTCAATGAAAAAGGGTTAGGGATTTTACCTGCAAGAATGGGGATGAAGATAATCACATTGAAATTTCCCGGCCCGGATAGTTTTGAAGAATCAAATTTGATGAAGATGACTTTCTCTCTCAAGAACCCTCTCTTCCTCTCTCTTATTTTGTTCAGAAAAACTCATTAAAATGAGGGGTTGGGGTGTTTTATCAAAAAGGGGGTCGGATTTAAGATTTAGAAAATTAGGAGCCCGAGTCAGGTTTGCGGTCGCACTTTGCGATCACAGATACGAAATGCAGTCCGCAGAATGGACCGCAAAAGTGCTCCAAAAATCCAATTCTTCTGTTTGGGTCTGCGGCGGAAATGCGGTCCGCATACCCAATTTGCGGTCGCATAATGCACTGCATTTTGACCTCAAATTTGACTGACACATTGACTCACTTTGCGATAGAAGTGCGGTCCGCATATCAGTTATGCGGTCGCATAATGGACCGCATTTTGACCTTATTTTTAACCAAACTGCGGACTCATTATGCGGCAGAAATGCGGTCCGCATACTTAATTTGTGACCACATTCTGGACCGCAAAATAGCACTTTTCTGGAAAAACTTGGTTCTTTGATTTTTAAATACTTAGATCAGTACAATGGGTCCGAACCGCGGCGATCTTGCAAGCCCCGAAGAGTTTTACACATTCCCAACACATATTCCGAACCTGACCCTACGAGCTACTAGGTTTTGAGCATAAATTTTTTTCACGGGGCCTTACAGTTTATGTCTGCGAACCAGAAATCCGGGTAAGGAATTCTGTTAACCCGGGAGAACGTGTTAGGCATTCCCGAGTTCCGTGGTTCTAGCACGGTCGCTTTGATCATACTTGGATTATTAAAATTATTTAATTACTGATTTTAAAACCTAGGTGCATTTACCCTTTACCACTTTTAAATTAAGAAAAATATCTTGAAATGGGTCACGCGTACGTGTACCCATATGTTTGGTGCGTCAAAATTATGTCACGCGAACGTGTCCACAATTAATAACGCTTTATTATTATTAAGAAAATTTGGCCGAAGTTGCGCGAATGCATACTCCGGTTTGGTTTTTAGAAATCGTAATCATGTCACGCGAACGTGTCCACAACCACGATAATATATTAAACGTGCCTAAAGCAAACTACGAACATTTTTCATTTTATATCTATGTCATAAAAAATTAATACGAGGGCCATATGCGATTTAATTATGGATGGCACACCTCATTCTGATTTTAAAGGGAATTTTAAACTCTATTTGACTAAATGAATTAAGAAAATCCGGAAAAAATTTCAAAGCCTGCGGTTTGAACTATTCACATGGTCCGTTGCTATGGTTACTAGGAGGATTGGCAAAAGAAGATTTGGCATTATCTGAAACTATAGCAAGTCGAGCTCAAAGGCCTACTGTGTGGTAAACATATGCAAATTGGTCTATTTTCCTAACCAAGAAGATGTGCCATTCTGATTTTCAACTCCACAAAATTCTCACTACAGCCATGCGAAGATAAAGCATAGGCAGAAAAAAATTTAGGCCTGCCTCTATACTAACCACGTTAGTTAATGCATAGTATTCCATTTTTAAAGCACAAGCTAAAGAGAGTAAGGAATAACCAGCAAAGGGCATGTATTCACCACAACAAACTCCATCCCAGATTACTAACTTCTAATGCAAAGAACACTCGACGATATATCTCTTAAACACTGAACTTCTGGTTCTGAAAAAGAAAGAAAATAATCTACGAAAAATCCATGTTATTAACTTAAAAAAACAGATACTAGTTGACTCTATTCAAATACTTTCATTAAATGTATACAACTAAACCAACATTTCATTATCCATAATTCCATCTAACAAAATTAACTACCATTCACCATGAGTTTCAGACTCAAGATTCTATATGCATGAAAGAACCAAACGACAAGGTAGCATATAATGTTCAGAATCCCAATCACTAATCACATATTCACAGTTAGAATGACAATAAGTGAAACTCTCTAAAAGTTTCATATGGGGCATCAATCATCCAACTTAACTCGTCACGTGCAGAATCAAATAAACCCCTATTCATCGTTTCAAACCAAATACAGCCTACAGCATAGTACTTGTCAACAGCTAACAGAATGCCATGTACCATAAAACCAGGAATTAAGCAAGTAAACAAAGTAAACTAAGCTATGAATACAACTAACTGTGAATACTACTCGGAAAACTCCAGATTTCCATTTCGATTCCAAATCAAGATTTACATTAGGTGAAATATAGAAGTATGTACCTGAATAACAGCAAAATAGACCAAAACTTAGTCTGAAATTAAGAGGAAGCAGCAGTAATAGACCAACAGTGACAGAAATCAGCCACAACTTCCAATTCAAACCATTTTCAAACCCCAGATGAATCAGAAATTGCTTCAGAAATTGAAAAACTTCAAGAATTGCTGAAGATATTAATGGAACAGTAATTTTCAGTATTTCTAGCCGTTTCTCCTTTCTGTATTTTCTATATCTTCAGGTCTCTCCAGGTCTCTCCCCCCGTCCCCCTTGAATGGCAAGGAAGAGACACCTTTATAGGCAAGAAAATAGGGCAGCCCTAAGAATCAGATCTTTGCACTTAAACCCTTTTCTAATTTTCATTACAGCTTAGGAGTCCCTATTTAAAAACCAGAATTTCACTTTAATCCCCACCCCCAGCTTCATACAAGCTTCTCAATCTGTTACACTAAGATTCCCTATAGTAAAATTCCTAAAACACCCTCCAATTCCCTTGTTTTTACCCTTGGACCAAGCAAGCATATGGGTCGAGTTCACCCCAAATCAGAATTCCCCCATAAGCCTGTAATCCCCACTGATGCCCCTTTTGGGGCCTTTGAATTGTTAGAAGCCCAATTAAAATCAAACAAAGAATCCTACTTTAAGAACTAACCCAAGGTTCCCTTAAAATGCAATCAAATAATGACGAGGGTGCATGAATCAACTATCTTAATCTAATAGCAAAAAGTTAACTAAATTAAGCCTATTTAAATTAACTAGGTGAAAATCATGAAACAAAAACTTACATGTTTGACAAACTAAAAAAAACACAGAAAAGGATTTCATGAAGAAGAAGGGAGAAAGAAGAAAAGGGAAACAAAAATGGTGAACAGAAGGAAAAATTCGAATTCAAAAGTGAATCGACTCTTTAATCAGATTATTATAAAACTAGGTTAACGAACGGGAAAGAGGAGGTTAACGGGATAATAACAGAAAGAAAACTCAAAAGGAAAGGGGCTTACCGGATCAAACCTCAAAACTAGACGGAGACAAAGACTTAACCAAACTTATGTCGATCCGTTGTTCTTTGTCAAGAACAACTGAATCGACATCAGTTTCGTCGAGTCAGGCCCTCAAACTTTGAAAGAAAAGCACTCCAAGATTATGCATGTCACCAGGTTTAGGAAAAATGATTTTGAACTTTTGGGGTTTGAGCTCAGATTTAAGATTCGAAGAATTTCACGTTGATTCGAGGGTAAAGGGTTGGGTATTTTGGATGGGGAGATGATGAGGATTTCAGGGTATTGATTTAGGGCTGGTTGGTGGTGGTGCCGCCATCAGATGGTGGTGGGATTTCAAGGCGGCGGGGGTCTCTAGGGTTTGAGTTTGGGGACGATGAGAGACGAGGCAGGGGGGTCCTAGTTTCAGACAATTAAATACTTATCCAACCCCTCTTCATGGCCGTTTGATCAGACAAACCTCGACGGCTCAGATTCGATCTAGCCTAAACGGGGTCGTCTAGTTTAGTGGGGTGAAGACGGACCGGGTCAGGGGGAAATTGGGCTGGGTCTGGTCGGGTTTTTGGGAGGGGAGTCATTGGGCTTGAGTAATTTACTTAAATCTGGCCCAAATTGCCTCTCTTCTTCTTTTATTTTCATTTCTTTTCAATTTTTTCAAAAATTCTTTTTTTCTCAAAATTAAACTAAAATTGAAATTAATTCCTAGAAAATAATTATCCTAAAAAACACTAATTAAACCTAAATGATAATTATCACCATTAATTAAAAAAATAAATTAAAAGAAAAACTACTCAAAATCAAAGTTAAAATTAAAAGATGCAAATTAAACCATTTTTGTGATTTTCCTTTTTTGATATAAAATAAGTTAATTACTAATGCGAAGTTAAATCCTAAATGCACATGCTACATATTTTTTTTTGTATTTTTCATTAATTAAATAAAATAAACGTGCACAGACAAATGCAAACAAACGACAGAAAAATGCCACAAAAATCCATGGGAAAAATTGTTTTGTTTTGAATTTGTGGGAGTAATTCATATAGGGCAAAAATCACGTGCTCACATATGGTTATCGGTTTAGATTTAGATATTGAGACTTCGAATAGATCCGATTTGTTATTTGAAACTTGTCTGCAAAATTTGGTGTAATTCGGAGTTGGTTTGATAGGATTCAGATGCTTGATTGTAATTCTAGAGGTTCTTGAGTTTTATTTCGAATTTCATGCGTTTTGATGTCTGATTCATGGTTCTAGATGTTATTTTGGCGTTTGATCGCGTGATCGATTCGTAATTTTTAGACTTTTGTGGATGTTTTGGTTTGGAGCCCAGAGGGCTCGGGTGAGTTTTAGACGTGTTTCAGATCGGATTGAGCTAGTTATAGGTTGTTGGAGCGCTGGTGCTGCAGTTGTCGCAATTGCGAGCACTAGCATCGCAATTGCGTGCACTAGCATCGCAATTGCGAAGATTATAGGGGAGGTCAAGATATTGCATATGCGACTCCCTCTTCTCATTTGCGAAGGCAGATAGGATTGGGTTGGGTCGCATTTGCGACCATTGTGTCGCTTTTGCAAAGAAGGCTGCCATTATAATTGCGTCGCCTTTGCCGCAATGCGAGATCCGTGTAGGTTGTCAGGGTTCACTTTCGCGATTCTTGTTCCGCAATTGTGTGGGTTTAGGTTTAATTGCGTCGCCTAAAGTTCGCATTTGCGACATCCACAGTTGAACAAAAGGGTTGTAAGACGAGATTTTAGTCTCATTTTCGTATCTTTGAATCCTAGACTCGGTAGGAGGCGATTTGGAGAGGTGATTTTTATCTATTTTCAATTATATTACATGATTATCCATGAGATTTAACATCAAATTCATAAGACTCTAAGAGAAAGTTTGAGGACTTTTGTCTATGTTTTGAAAAATAAAATTATTTGATTTGAAAGTCGAATTGGACTCGAATTTGAAAATAAAATACATATATGGACTCATGGGATATGGGTAGTCGAGATCTACCCTTAGACCCGGGTTTTGGTCAGGTGGGTCGGGGTTGACTTTTTTCCAAATTCATTAAAAATTGAACCTTTTTCCTTTGTGGGTAGTTTCTATAGCTTATTTTTAATTGTTTGATCGATAATTGATTAGATTTGGTTGGTGTGGAGGCTTGTTCAAAAGGCACGATCGTGGTTGGTTGATTGACTTGGTTGTGGAGTGAGGTAAGTGTTGTGTCTAACCTTTACTAGAGGGAATTAGGACTTGTTGGACTATTTGTTATGTGAATTATGTGGGGAAACGACATATATGCAAGGTCACGAGTGTATATGTGCCATCATGGAATTAAGCATGCGGGGTTGGGCTACTTAATCTTTGACTTCCTGTATTCTATGTTATCTCTTGTTATATGCTTTAATTGCTACATAATCTCACTTGATATCTATGCCTTACTTGTTAATTGTTATTAAATTGTTATTTATTTTGATTTGTTCATTTCTCACTCAATAAATGCTTACCTGCTACATGTTCGTACTTGCTTTAATTATATGTTCTCTTTGTCACATGTTTTTACTTGCTTTTATTGTTCTTTACTTGATGCACTCCGTTATGCTATTTCGATTACGTGACCCATTAGTTATTTCGGCATTAATAGTTTGCCAAAGTTATAGGATTATGAAGTATTGGTTATTCTCCTTTTGTACTGATAGGTCATATTGTTCCGCGCATTTCATTTCTCTGATGTGTTGATATTTCGTGAATAGTGGTATTGAGTTGTTTATGTTGATAAATTGATATTGGGGGATCGGGTTTCATGCTACAACAGTACTAAAATAAATTAATATTGGGGGATTGGGTTGCACGCCACAATGGAACAGGAAATGATATGATATTGATATTGGAAATTAGTTGTACACTGTAAAAGATATTGTGTTGAAACATGGGATCGGATTGCACGCCACAACGGATTTGATGTGTTGTAGTTGTTTGTGGTTGTAGAGTTAATTCTCGGTATCATGATATGAGACTTGAGATTATGTTATTCTAGGGCCCTCTGGTAGTTGACCTTCGGGGCCGTTTATATGAGTTTGATGCTTTATTTCTATTCTTGTTTTCTGATTTTATTATTTCATACATGTTTATTGTGAGTGACTTGCCATACCCTCATCACTACTTTGTCGAGGTTAGGATCGGCACTTACAGAGTAAATGGGATTGGCTGTACTCATGCCACACTTCTGCACTTCTTGGGAAGATCCCGGTGATAGTCCCGGTGGTGCGCAGTGGAGACTGCTCAGACTTGACAGCTACAGGAGACTTGAGGTAGAGATGCCGGCGTTCCCAGTCGCTGAATTCCCCTTCTACCATGCCTTAATGTTATTCTAGTTTCAGACAATACTATGTTTTACTTCAGACCGAGTTTGTAGTATTCTAGACGTTCATGTACTTGTGACTTCGGATTTTTGGGAGTACTTTAGTACCCAGTGACTCATGATAACACTGTGTCATTTTTGAGTTTATTAATTGTCAATTATCATTACCTAGTTATAATTGCTAAAACTGGTTAATTAATTACTTATTGTTGCCTTGCCTAGCAAGTAGATGTTAGGCGCCATCATAGCCCCGGTGTTGGGATTTCAAGTCGTAGCAAGTTGGTGTCGGAGCACTAGATTGCCTAGGTCTCATGAGTAATGAGCAAGCTTAGTAGAGTCTCTAGGATCGGTACGTATACGTCTGTACTTAGCTTCTAGAGGCTATAGAGCTTTAGGAAAATTTTTACTTCTTTCTTCTCTATTGTGCGACCTTTTTCTATTGCTGAAGTTTGAACCATTCTATTATCGTTCTGTTGCAGATGGTGAGGACACGCACATCATCTACGGCAGGACAGGAGCTCGAGACCCTGTTGCAACCACTAGCAGGGGTAGGGGCCAGTTCCGAGGCAGAGGTAGAGCTCACCCTTGAGCATATGCAGCAGCACCCATTGCAGAGCCTCAAATCAAGCATAAGGAGAAGATCCCTATTCAGACAGCACCAGTCGGACCCACTCAAGTCCCGGGGGGATTTATTGCTACCCCCGTACTTCAGGATGCCCTAGTCCGCTTAGTGGGCCTTATGGAGTGTGTGGCTCAGCTCGGAGTATTTCCTATAGAACCAGCTGTCTGTTAGGCTGGGGGAGGTGTTCAAACTCTCGCCACTCATAATCTGGAGTAGATGGCTCCCCTGTACTAGACTCCGGCGGTTCCAGCAATTAGGTAGTTCAGCCGATGTCTTCTAAGGGATTGATGAGGTTGGATAAGTTCACAAAGCTCTTTCCTATTAATTTTGGTGGTACACCTTCTGATAACCCACATGATTATTTGGACCGTTGCCACGAGGTGTTGCAGAACATGGGCATTGTGGAGTCCAATGGAGTCGACTTCGTAGTGTTTCAGATTACCGGCTCTACCAAGAGATGGTTGCAAGATTATGTTCGAGTCAGACCAACAGGTTAACCTCCACACAATTGGGATCAGTTTTTGCAGCTATTTTTGGAGAAGTGTTCCTTTTACTCTGAGAGAGGAGTACTGTAGGCAGTTTGAGCACCTCTATCAGGGTAGTATGACTGTTACCCACTATGAGATCATATTTGTGGACCTATCTCTCCATGCAGCTATATTGATTCCTACTGATAAAGAGAGGGTGAGGAGATTCATTGATGGTCTTACCTTTGGTATTAGGCTATAGATGGCCAAGGAGACTGGGGATGATATTTCCTTTTAGCGGGTTGTAATGATTGCTAGACGTATTAAGAAGAATCATGGTCAGGGTAGAGAGCAGTATCTAAGAAGAGGCCTCGTCATTTTGTTGGTTTCAGTGGTGCCTCATCTGGAGGCAGGGGTTCATTTAGTAGAGGTCATCCTCACAGGCTGATTCAGTTAGCACTTTAAGTAGCACACGGTGCTTCAGGCGGTCATGGTTCTTATGGGTCTCGTCCTGACCAGCTAGCCTACAGCGCACCTTCAGCTTCCATTAGTGCACCACCAATTCAGAGCTATCATAGTGGTTATCTAGGCCGTCAGGGTCAGTCTCAACTTCAGCAGCCACAACAGTAGAGAGAGTGCTTTGAGTTTGGATGTACAGGTCGCATCAGAAGGTACTGTCCTAGATTGATGAGCAGCAGACCACAACAGGGTACTCATGCCATGATTCCAACACCGGTTACTCCACCGCTCACGCAGCCAGCTAGAGTTTGGGATCAGGAAGCTAGAGGTGGTGGTCAGACTGTTAGATGTAGAGGCCAGCCAATTAGAGGCCGTCCGAGAGGGGAAGGTCAGAGTGGTGGGGCCCAGCCCTATTTTTATGCATTCCCAGTTAGACCTGATGCAGAGTCATTTGATGCTGTCATCATAAGTATTGTTCATGTTTGTCATAGAGATGCCTCAGTCTTATTTGATCGGGGCTCTACTTATTCATATGTGTCATCCTTTTGCCTCATATTTGGTTTTGCCTTGTGATTCTTTGAATTCTCCTGTTTATGTGTCCACGCCTGTGGGAGATTCTATTGTTGTAAATCGTGTTTATTGCTCGTGCGTGGTTTGTATCGGGAGCTATGAGACTAGGGTAGACCTTCTGCTTCTTGATATGGTGGACATTGATGTTATCTTGGGCATGGATTGGTTGTCATCTTATCACGCTCTTCTGGACTATCACGCCAAGACTGTGACATTAGCCATGCTGGGGTTCCCTCGATTAGAGTGGACAGGGACTCATCTCCATTCGACTAGCATGGTTATATCTTATGTGAAGTCTCTGTGTATGGTCAAGAAGGGGTGTTTGGCATATTTGGCCTATACTCCTGCTCCTAGTGCGGAGGTTCCTTCCATGGATCCAGTACCAGTTGTGCCTGAGTTTCCAGAGGTGTTTCCTACAGAATTGTCAGGGATGCCACCCGACAGAGATATCGACTTCTGCATTGATCTGGTACCGGGTACTCAGCCCATTTCTACAGCACACTACCGTATGGCCCCAGTTAAGTTGAAGGAATCGAAGGAGCAGTTGCAGGATTTTCTTGATAAGGGACTCACTAGACGTAGTGTCTCACCTTGGGGTGTACCGATATTTTTTGTGAAGAAAAAGGATGGAACAATAAGGATGTGTATAGACTATCGGCAATTGAACAAAGTCACTATCAAGAACAAATATCTTTTGTCAAGGATTGATGACTTATTTGATCAGATTTAGGGTGCGAAGGTGTTTTCCAAGATTGATTGGAGATCTGGCTACTTTCAGTTGATGATTAGGGCATCAAATGTCCCTAAGACAGGTTTTCAGACTTGATATGGTCACTATGAGTTCTTAGTGATGTCATTTGGCTTGACAAATGCCCCAGCAACATTTATGGGTTTGATGAGCCGGATTTTCAAGTCCTATTTGGATTTTTTTTGGAATTGTATTCATTGATGATATTTTGGTATACTCCCGCAGTTGGAAGGATCATGAGCAACATCTTCGGATCGTACTTTAGACTCTGAAGGATCGTCAGTTGTATGCCAAGTTTTTAAAGTTTGAGTTCTGGTTGGATTCGGTTTCCTTTTTGGGCCATGTTGTATCTTCCGAGGGCATTAAAGTGGATCCTAAGAAGATTGAGGTAGTTCATAACTGGCCTAGACCTACTTCAACTACAGTGATTTGGAGCTTCCCAGGTTTGGCGGGTTATTATCGTCGTTTCCTGGAGGGGTTTTCATCTATCTCAGCCTCATTGACCGAGTTGACCTAGAAGGGTTCTCCTTCATATGGTCCGATGAATGTGAATTGAGCTTTCCCAAGCTCAAGACTGCATTGACTACAACCCCAGTATTGGTGTTTCCTACATGTCCGGGATCATACACTATGTATTATGATGTATCGCGTATTAGGATTTGCACGGTATTGATGCACGATGGTAGGGTGAATGCCTACGCATCTCGGGAGTTGAAGGTTAATAAGAAGAATTACCTTGTTCATGACGTAGAGTTGGCAGTCATTGTTCATGCGATTGTTAACACCCAAAATCCCACTAGATCGTGATGGCACCTAACCCTAATGCTAGGTTAGTCAAACATAAAACAATATAACCAAAATGAAATATTATTTATAGCAAGAAATAAATGATTGAATTTTACAGGACCTCCCAAGGACTGGTAGTAAAGGTCACGATCGACTACAAATAAGATTACAAATTTGGTTCAAGAAAAGATACATCATCTATTTGAAATTTATATAAACATAAATATAAATCCGAAACTACCACGATCAAATGGTATTATGTGTCTGGATTGTTGATACGCCTCCAGTTCCAGGCTCCGTCCTCCACGGCTATGCAACTCAAAGATCTGCACGCAAGATGTAGAAGTTTAGCATGAGTACAACCGACCCCATATACTCAGTAAGTTTCTTGACTAACCTCGGTGAAGTAGTAATGAGATTTTTAAGTTAAAAGATACTCACTAATATAACCTGCTCAATTAAATTTGCAATAAAACAATACTAGAAATACAGAGAAGAGCACAAGAACAAATATGCAAAGCAATAAATGATTACTGAAAGAAATCACTGTTAGTTTCCTCTATGTCACAACCAATCCTCTTCTTAAGTGATAACCAATAAATAAAATAGTAAATCCATGAACCCTCATAGTATGAGAAATGTACTCAAGATATCAAATCAAATGGGACGGCAACACCCTTCGTGCATTTATCTCTTCTTCACCAATCATATGTATAACAGTACCAACCAGGTGAAAGAAATGCCAATAACAATAGCAACAAAGTGGGAAATACATAGATAGTAATAACAAACAAGGCATAGCAATGAACAATGGTAACAGACTAGGTGGGAGGCACAGAAGTAATGATAGCAATTAAGATAGAGAACATAAATTTCACTAACATGGTAGAAGGCTTACACGAAAGTACAACAAATGAGAAAAGGCATAGATGTAGATATAACAAACAAGAAGCAAAAGCATGATCTTGATAAGCTAAACGGATTGAAGGCATGGATAGTACATCAACAATTAAGGTAGAGGACAAGGACGAAACAAAAATGACAAGTCACACAGAAAACATAGATGCAACAGTAACAACTCAAGATAAAGGCATAAACATATACACAAGGAAAATATATCACAATATAATGCATGTCTCTCGTCCTCACCTACACGAAAACACCCCTCGTGCCATGAACACGTGATAATATAAAAATAATGGCACTTCATCACCCTTCATGCTTTTACTCTCGTCCTCACATGATAATGTAAATGCAAAGGCACGACATCACCCTTCGTGCTTTACTCTCTTCCTCACATGGTAATATATATGAAATGGCATGGCATTATTCTTCGTGTGTAATGATGTATATGAAATGACACGACATCACCCTTTGTGCTTTACACTCTTCCTCACATGATAATGTATATGCAATGGCATGGAATCACCCTTTGTTCTTTACACTCTTCCTCACCGAGCATATGTATATCAATAACAAGCAAGGTAGGAAGCATGAATAACATCAAGAAGAGTGGTTAAGCAAATACCCCAAATGAGCATCAATCACAGCTCTCAAGCCAATAACAATTCAATAAACCTCAAGAACCTTATTGTTCAAGTATCTCAACAAAAAGCAAAAGAGATCTTCCACTCAAGTGTGGAATCCAAATATCTCAAGAATAACGGTCATAGCGATATATTTATGGTTAGGTATAACGATAACATAATTAAGCACATGAATAGTTTTACACCGTCAAATTTTAATCAAGTGATAATAAGCTGAATCATGATTTATAACATTGAGATTCATATCCATATTATCATAGAAATCAATTAAAACATGAGGCAAGAAATTCACATAGTCCAACAAGGCACAAAGAATCATATAATCTACCCCAAGCATGAATAACCTATCACATGTATATACGCTCATCACTTGCATATGCATCGCCCCTGCATGTAGCAAACAATATCAATTAATAGGAAAAATTACCTCAACAAAGCAAGGAAAGACACTTACCTCATTCCGGGATAATTTCCACAATCCAATACTATCTTCCATAGAAATAATCCTCAAAATGATCAAAACCTAGTCAATTATCATCTAAAGAAGTCCAATAAGGCTAAAGGAAACATCCCTAATCAATAAAGGTTCAATCATGGCAAAAATTTAAAAAGTCAACAAAAGTCAACCCTGGGCTTGCCTGGTCAAAACCCGAGTCAAAAGGTAGACCTTGACTACCCATAGCCCCACAAGTCCAAATATGTGTTTGGTTTTCAAATCGAAATCCAATTCGACTCTCAAATCTCAAATTTTTATTTTTGAAAACATAGCAAGGAAAATCCCCAAAATTTCTATTCAAATCTCATGATTTAGATGTTAAAATCCATAAACAATCAAGTTAAAATATTGAAATTGAGTCAAAATAACTTACCAAATAGTTGGATGTGAAAATCCTCTCAAAAAATCACCTCTCACCAAGTCTAGGGTCCAAAATATGAAAGAAGCTAAAATCCCGAAATTCCAAATCTTCACCGAGCCGCAGATATCACATTTGCGACCTAAAGTTCACTATTGCGGATGTTCGCAATTGCGATAAAGGTTCACAATTGCGACTAGAAGTTCGCATATGTGGTAGTTCGCAATTGCAACTAAAAGTTCGCAATTGCAACTAAAAGTTCGCAATTGCTAAGTGCCAGCACTAATAACCCAAACTTAACCAATATGATCCGAAACTACCCCCAAACTAACCAGGAACTTCCTGGACACAAACCATATATACATTTCAATCATAAAAAATGCTACAAACATGCTCGCACACTCAAAACACCGAAAAGAGGTCGTCTTGACCCGATATTGACCACGATTAAACTCAAAATTTCTTAACTTAACTAGTCCTCAACCAATAGTCCAAAACACACCCAAGCCCCTGGAGACCCCGTCAAATCATACCAACAGGTCCGAAAACATAATATGGACCAACTCGAGGCCTCAAATCCCGCAATATAACATCAAAATCACGAATCGCACCACAATTCATGCTTAATGAACTATTTCAAATTTCCAAATTCCAAACTTATGCCGAACACCTCTAAGCAATTCAAAATCACCTCAAATTTTGCACAAAAGTTTCAACACAATGAAAATATTCCAACATGTGGAATAACAATCCGAGCCGGATAACTCCAAAGTTAACTCCCGATTAAACCTATGAACATTCCAAACCTTCAAATTGCCAACTATCACCAATTACGGCCCAAACCATTTCTAGAAGCCTCCAAATGCAAATCCGGGCATATGTCCAAGTCAAAATCACCATCCGGGCATAACGGAACCATCAAACTTCGATCCGAGGTCAAATAAACAAAAGTCAAAATTGATCAACTCTTCCAACTCAAAGCTTCCTGGTTGACAATCATTCTGCTGAATTAATCCCGAACAACTCAAAAACCATAACTGACCACACACACAAGTATAATACACCATATGAAGCTACTCATGACCTCAAACCATCAAACTAAATGAAAATGCTCAAAACGACAGGTTGGGTCGTTATAGTACTAAAGATTTGGAGGCACTATCTGTACGGTGTTCGTTGTGAGGTCTATACCAACCATCAGAGTATCCAATACATGTTCAAGTAGAAATATCTTAATTGCAACAATGGAGATGGATAGAGTTGCTTAAAGACTATGATATCACTATATTGTATCATCTGGGAAAGGCCAATATAGTGACTGATGCATTGAGTAGGAAGACGGAGAGCATGGGTAGTTTGGCATATTTACCGTTAACAAAGAGACCATTAGCTAAGTATGCTCAGGCTTTAGCCAACATGTTTGAGAGATTGGAGGTCTCGGAGCCCATCCGGGTTCTTTCTTTTGTTGTGCCACAGTAATTATTTTTGGAGCGTATTAAGGCCCGCCAGTTTGATGAACCTCACTTGTTGGTATTGAGGGATACGGTACAGAGGGGAGGTGCTAAGGAAGTTGTGATTGGTGATGATGGGGTTATGCGGCTTCAGGGTCGGATTTGTGTTCCAAATGTTGATAGGTTAAGGGAGTTGATCCTCAAAGAGTCTCAAAGTTCGCGCTATTCTATTCACCTAAGTGTCACGAAGATGTACTGCGACTTGAAACAACACTATTGGTGGCAAAGTATGAAGAATGACATCGTTTCTTATGTATCTGGTGTTTTAAATATCAACAGATGAAGTATGAACATCAGAAACCGAGTAGATTGACTTAGAGATTAGAGATACCAGAGTGAAAGTGGGACCGCATCACTATGGATTCTGTGGTAGACTTACCACGGATCTTGAACAAATATGACACAGTCTGGGTTATTGTGGACCGATTGACTAAGCCTGCACACTTAATTCCGGTGGCGGCTACCTATTCTTCAGAGCGGTTGGCTCAGATATACGCCTTCACGGCATGCCCATTCCTATCATTTCTGGCCAAGGCACGCAATTGACATTGCATTTTTTGGGAACCGTGCAGAGTGAGTTGGGCATGCGGGTTGAGCTGAGCACAACATTTCTTCCTTAGACGGACGAATAGTCCGAGCGTACTATTCAGATCTTGGGGGACATGTTATGTTCTTGTGTTATAGATTTCGGAGGTTCATGGGACCAGTTCTTACCTTTAGTAGAATTCGCCTACAACCATAGTTACCACTCGAGTATTCAGTTGGCGCCGTATGAGGCCTTATATGGGAGGCGATGCCGCTCGCCGATTGGTTGGTTTGAGCCTGGAGAGGCTAGGTTTTTCGGTACTGATTTGGTCTGTCATGTTATTGATAGGGTTAAGGTGATTCTGGAACAACTTCGTACAGCTCAGTCAAGGCAGAAGAGTTATGTAGACCAGAAGGTTTTAGATGTAGCTTATATGGTGGGTGAGAAGGTTCTTCTTCGAGTGTCGCCTATGAAAGGCATGATGCGGTTTGGGAAGAAGGGCATGTTGAGCCTAAGGTTTACTGGCCCGTTTGAGATCTTGGAGAGAGTTGGGGAGGTTGCTATAGGCTTGCATTGCCTCCTAGCCTATCAGGGGTCATCCGGTATTTCACGAAGGCCTACCTATATTACCACGACCTCCACCTCTAGTATTTTGACTAGCATTACCAGGTGTAGCTGGTGGTGTTTCAAGATTATCGAGTGAATGAATATCATCTAAATTATCATCTATACAATAATTTTCTTGAAGTTGGTCATAATCTACATTTAAATTTTCAGGTGAACTTTGAGAAACATGTGTAAAGCTACTAGAAATACCAACGCCACCTCTTTATCTTTTAGGACTTTTACTGTTACTACTACCACCCCTACTAGTACACATTTTTGGATGCTCTAAATATATCCATTATGTAAATCAATTTAAAAAACTAAATTAATAATTCTAAAATAATAAAATAAAAATATACACCAAAGAAGAGAAAGAGATGGAAAGAGTGTACCGGAATTTCGGATGCCGCACCAAATTTGATATCATACTTCAGTTGATATTTGATGATATTGAATATTGATATCACACTTCACTTGAATACTTGATATTTGATAATTATAATTATGCAGTGACTAAAGTAAATATTTGATGAAACTTGAAATAATAAGTAATTGAGAATTTAAGACCAATAAGGAATATTATCAAGAGAGAAATAGAGTAGTAAGAGAGCAAATTGTGAGAAAAATAAAGAAGAAGGGGGGCTATTTATAGTTTTTAATAGGTTAAAATTATAATTTATCAATTTTGGGGGGGGGGGGGGGACTATTTTCTTAAATGGTAGCCCGAAATGGCCAGATTTACAAAAAATGGCAGCTGCCCAACGGTCATTTTTTAATTTGACAGTTGGAAACGGTCAAAAAATAAATAAACAAATTTTGACGGTAATTAGGTTGGACCAGGTTGTAGCCCGGTAAAAACCCGATAGTGGGTAATGGAGCTAACCGGGTTTCAGGGCACCGGTTACAAAATTATGTTCGGTCCCATCCAGCTCTCCCCCTAACCCTCCCCAACCCATCCCACCCCCTAGCATACTGGGATGACCCAGGCTTAACCAGGACGAACCGGGCTGTTATTGGGCTGGCCCGACTCGATTAACAGGTATATCGATTATCGAACAAGCTAGCTCAGTGCGCATCTGCAACCATCTCCTCTGCATCTGCGGACTCGCGGATGCGGGCACCACCTCGCACCTGTGATCCCGAGCCTGGGCAGTCCTTTTCGTTTCTGCGCTCCATTACTCCCATTTGTGAGTCCGCAACTGCGGCAATCCCTTCGCAAGTGTGATAACACTAGAAAGCTGGAACGTTAGCAACATGATCAAGCCAAAATTTGTTCCGGATTCTATCTAAATGACACCCGGGGCCCACGGGACCCTCTCCGAACATACCAACAAGTTCAAAAACACCTAACAGACCTAATCGAGGCCAAAAATCACATCAAACACCACCGATTCTCTGAATCGCAACCCAATTCAAGCCTATGAAACTACGAATTTCCATATTCCAAAAACTAATGTCGATTCATACAAAAATAACTCCGATTGACTTCAAACTTTGCACACAAGTCTTAAATGACATGACGGACCTATTCCAACTTTCGGAATTGGGATCCGACCCCGATATCAATAAAGTCAACTCCCGGTCAAACCTTCCAATCTTCCAAATCTCAAATTTTCTAACTTTCTCCAATTCACGTCGAAATGACCTACAGACTTCCAAATCGACATTCAGATGCGCTCCTAAATTCAAAATCACTATACGGAGCTATTGGAACCGTCAAAACTCCATTTCGGAGTTATCTTCATAAAAGTCAAACTACGGTCAACCCTACTTAAAGCTTCGACTTAGGGACTATGTGTCCCATTTCACTCCGAAACTCCCCCGAAACCAAAACCAAACACCTCGGCAAATCCCGCAACCAAGATCTAACATAGAGTAGGCAATAAATAGGGGATCAGGGCTAAAATACTCAAAACGACTGGCCGAGTCGTTACATCTTCCCCCTCTTAAAAGAAATATTCATCCTCGAACGAGTATAGAGACATACCTGAAGTGGTGAAAAGATGATGATAATGGCTATGCATATCATGCTCGGACTCCCAAGTCGTCTCCTCGACTGGCTGACCCCTCCACTGAACCTTCAATGAAGAAATATTCTTCGACCTCAACTTTCGGACTTGCCTGTCCAAAAAGGCCACCGACTTCTCAATATAAGACAAATTCTTGTCCAACTGGACTGAGCTGAAAACCAACACATGAGACGGATCACCGTCATACTTTCGGAGCATAGAAACATGGAATACTGGATGAACTGCAACTAGACTAGGTGGCAGTGCAAGCTTGTAGGCCACCTCTCCAATACTCTCAAGATTCTCAAAAGATCCGATATACCTAAGGCTAACCTTGCCCTTCTTCCCGAACCTCATAACACCCTTCATGGGCAAAACCCGGAGCAAGACCCGCTCCGCAACAATGAATGAAACGTTGCGAACCTTCTGATCCGCATAACTCTTCTATCTAGGTTGGGCTGTGTGAAGTCGATTTTGAATCAATTAACCTTTTCTAAAGCATCCTGAACCAAGTCTGTAACCAATAGCCTAGCCTCACCCGGTTCAAACCAACCCATCGGAGATCGACACTGCCTCCCATACAAGGCCTCATACGGAGCCATCTGAATGCTCAACTGATAGATGTTGTTATAGACAAATGCCGCAAGAGGCTAGAATTGATCCCAAGAACCCCCCAAACTCCATCACACATGCACGAAGCATATCCTCCAATATATAAATAGGGCGCTCGGACTGTCTGTCCGTCTGAGCGTGGAGTGTTGTACTCAACTCAACCCATGTGCCTAACTCACGTTGTACGGCCCTCCAGAACTTTGATGTAAACTGCATACCCCGGTCAGAGATGATGGATACCGGCAAGCCATGAAGTCTGATGATCTTGCGAATATAGACCCGAGCCAGCTGCTCTGAAGAATAAGTAGTCACCACACTAATGAAATGAGCCAAGTTGGTTAACCTATCACAATCACCCATACTGCATCGATCTTCCTCTAAGTTTGTGGTATCCCAACAACAAAGTCCATTGTAACCTACTCCCATTTCCACTATGGAATCTCTAGCCTATGAAACAATTCACCTGGCCGTTGATGCTCATACTTTACCTGCTGATAATTTAGGCACCGAGCTACATACTCCACTATGTCTTTCTTCATCCTCCTCCACCAATAGTGCTGCCTCAAGCCCTGATACATCTTTGCAGTGCCCGGATGAATGGAGTACCGCGAACTGTGGGCCTCCTGAAGAATCCACTCGCGCAAACCATCTACGTTGGGCACACATAGCCTGCCTTGCATCCGTAACATACCATTATCCCCAATAGTTTCCTCCTTGGCATCGCTGTGCTGAACCATGCCCTTGAGGACAATCATATGGGTGTTGTCATATTGTCAATCTCTGATACGATCATATAAAGAAGACCGAGAGACCACACAACCCAAAACTCGACTCGGCACCGAAACATCCAATCTAACAAACTGGTTGGCCAAGGCCTGAACATCCAATGCTAATGGCCTCTCCTCTACCTGTAGCTATGCTAAACTGTCCAAGATTTCTGCCTTATGACTCAAGGAATCGGCCACCATATTGGCCTTCCCGAGATGATACAGAAAGGTTGTATCATGTTCCTTAAGCCATTCTATCCATCTCCGCTGATGCAAGTTAAGATCCTTCTATTTGAACAGATGCCGTAGACTCCGGTAGTCGGTATAGATCTCATAAGGGACGCCGTACAAATAGTGCTGCCCAATCTTAAAGGCATGAACAATCGCTGCTAACACAAGGTCATGCACGAGATAGTTCTTCTCATGTACCTTCAGTTGTCTAGACGCGTAGGCAATCATCCTACCCTCTTGCATCAACACCACACAGAGGCCAACACGAGACGCATCATAATACAAAATGTAAGACCCCGAACCCGTAGACAACACCAACACTAGGGTGTTAGTCAAAGCAGTCTTGAGCATTTGAAAACTCTCCTCACACTCCTTGGTCCACCTGAATGGAGAACCCTTCTGGGTAAATCTGGTCATAGGTGCAGCAATAGATGAGAAACCCTCTATGAATCGATAGTAGTACCCTGCCAAACCAAGAAAACTCTGGATCTCAGTAGCTGAAGACGGCTTGGGCCCACTCTACACTGCTTCAATCTTCTTCGGATCTACCTTGATCCCCTCACTCGACACTACATGACCCAAAAGTTCCACCGAATCAAGCTAGAATTCACACTTTAAAACATACAACTTCTTTTCTCTCAAGTTCTGGAGCACGGTCCCTAGGTGCTGCTCGTGATCTTCCTGGCTCCGGGAGTATACCAAGATGTTGTCAATAAACATGATGATGAATGAGTAAAGATAGGGCTGGAATACACTATTCATCAAGCACATGAATGATGTTGGGGTGTTGGTCAGCCCAAATGACATCAAAAGGAACTCGTAATGACCATATCGAGTCTTGAAGGTAGTCTTCCAAATATCTGGCTCCCGAATCTTCAATTGGTGATAGCCCGACGACAAATCAATCTTTGCAAACATTCTAGCACCCTGTAGCTTATCAAATAGGTCATCAATGCGTGGCAATGGATACCTGTTCTTCACTGTAACCTTGTTCAACTATCGATAATCAATACACATGCGCATAGAACCATCCTTATTCTTTTGCAAACAAGACTGGAGCACCCCAAGGTGACACACTAGGCCGAATGAAACCCTTATCAAGCAACTCTTGCAACTGCTCCTTTAACTCATGTAACTCTGCTGGGGCCATACAGTATGGTGGAATAGAAATGGGCCGAGCGTCCGATAACAAATCAATACCACAATCAATATCCTGGTCGGGCGGCATGCCCAAAAGATCCGCCGAAAATACATCTGTATAATTCCTCTCTATCGAAATGACTCAACGGTAAGAGTATCAACACTAACATATCTCACAAAGGCTAGATATGCCTCACACCCCTTCCCCACCATCCGTTGTGCCTTAAAGAAAGACACCACCCTGATAGGAATATAATCCAAGGTACCTCTCCACTCCAACCGTGGCAAACCTAGCATTGCCAATGTCACCGTCTTAGCGTGACAATCAAGAATAAAATGATAAGGCGACAACCAATCCATACTATAAATAACATCAAAATCTATCATATTAAGCAAAAATAGATCACCTCTTGTCTCAAAACCACCAAGAATAACTAAACACGACTGATACACACGGTCAACAATATTAGAATCTCCCACAGGTGCGGACACATAGACAGGAGAGCTCAAAGATGCACGGGATATACCCAAATATGGAGCAAAGTAAGATGATACATAGGAATAAGTGGAGCCCAGATCAAATAAGACTGATGCATCTTTATGACAAACCGAAACAATACCTGATGCAACCGCCTCCGTCCTAGTAGGAAGAGCATAACATCTGGCCTAGCCTCCCCCACTAAGCCGACCTCTACCCGCCCGACCTCCACTGGCCCAGTCTGCATAGGCGACCATCTCCTCCGCACCTGCGGACTCGCAGATGCAGGCACCACCTCGGACTTGCGATCCCAGGTATGGGCAGTCCTTTCGATTCTGTGCTCCATCACTTGCATTTGCTAGTCCGCACCTGTGGCCAATCCCTCTGCAGGTGCAATAATGCCAGAAGGCTGGAACATTAGCAACATGATCAAGTAAAAATCTGTTCCGGATTCTGTCTAAATCACATCCGGGGTCCACAGGACCTCGTCCGAACATATCAACAAGTTCCAAAATACCTAACAGACCTACTCGAGGCTAAAAATTACATCAATCGACACTGATTCTACGAATCACAATCAAAGTCAAGCCTATGGAAGTATGAACTTCCGAATTCTAAAAATTAATGTCGATTCATACCAAAACGAGTCCAATTGACTTCAAACTTTGCATACAAGTCTTAAATGACATGATAGACCTATTTCAACTTACGGAATTGGGATCCGACCCCGATATCAATAAAGTCAACTCCCGGTCAAACCTTCCAATCTTCCAAACCTTAGATTTTCTAACTTTCGCCAATTCAATGACCTACGTACCTCCAAATTGACATCCGAACACGCTCCTAAATCCAAAATTACCATACGGAGCTATTGGAACCATCAAAACTACATTCCGGATTCGTCTACATTCAAACTACGGTCAACCCTTTCAACTTAAAGCATCGACTTAGGGACTACATGTCCCATTTCACTCCATAACTCCCCCGAAACCAAAACCAAACTCCTCGGCAAGTTCCGCAACCACGATATAACATAGAGGAGGCAATAAATAGGGGATCAGGGCTAATATACTCAAAATGACCAGCCGTGTCATTATACTTTGGTCCCAAAACACTTGTAGAAAGTAACATGAAAGAAAAGGCTGCACCTTATTTGATATTTGTAGATGAGTTTTGCATACCGGAAATGGTGACCACTGACCAGTGAGGAGAGAAGATGAAGTAATTTCAATTAGGAATTAAAAGGTTGCAGAGTAATATAATTTTTTTCTTGGAGTTGAAAGGGTGCAACGTACACATTTATCATTTACTGTAGCTATGTTTCACACTACTGCTTTTCAATTATCTGATTTAATGTAGATTATAGTACACATTGTTATTTATTGAAGCTAAATTTACTTTTCAGTACAAAAATAATATATAAAAATAGCATTCAAAGAAAGGATAAAATGTTCTTTCAATTTTATGGGATATTTTAGTAATTCACTTTTGACTTTGGGGCTTTACATTTATAATATAGTACGGTATGATGTTGTTATATTAGAAAGCTGCAACTACTTGTAGATTAATGATGTACTAAAAAAGAAATGTTAATACTAATGTTGCTACCACTTATGTAGACTTTCAGAAGATTAGAAGCATCCATTCATAAATTGTCCAAGACAGTTTTCAGTAGAGGTTCCTGCAACCTTGCTTCCGCTCAAATTGTCCATCCTTGGGATAAATGATATGGCCCTGCAACTAAGTAATTCGAGGCACCATTTTTAATATGTTGATTATCTGTATATCTTTTTTTTGGGCTATTTCTTAGACTGCCTTACTTTTTTTTTTCTCTTTTTGGTACCTTATATATATATTGTAGGCAAAAGGTATCAAGAAGTCCATCTGCCAAGAAAGGTAGGAAAGGATAAGAACTTTATTGATCCATTTGGAGAGTTATAGAAATTTATTTGTGATTACTGAAATAGATGTTGTGATTAAAAATTGTGACTTTAAATGTAAACATGTAATGTTCATACACCAAATATTGTAATGGAGTTGCACATATTGAAGCAAACGAAATTGTCAAGGTCTCTGTTTAGCACAATTATAGACTCCATTTTACTCAACTATTCGATATTATCTAATAAAGTCATATTTCTTTTGTTTTTAATAGAAAAGTCACGTATCTATGCCTGAAGGTCATTCAACCAAAATTTTCAAACGTTTGATGACCAAATAACTATTTTACCCTCTAAATTATCAAATTTGTATTTCTTTATATTTTAAATTATAATTTTTTCTCTATAAAATAATAAATTGTGCTTTTAAAATATAGTTTTAAGCATATATTATATTAGAGTAATAAAACAATTTAGCACAGTAAAAAATTTAATTAGAATAATTTTTCCTATTAATAATTTTGAACATAACAATAAAAACACAAAAGTTTATTTACAGAAATGAGAATGAAAGAGAATAAAAGCATTTAAAATACTTTATTTCAAGCATGTAATAGAGAAAAAATAATATTTAAATTTGATGAAATAAATTGTAGAGGGATTTCTTTCAGGATGATTTGGTGGTAGCTGTGATGGGTTTACAAGACCTTAGTTTTGTATTTTGATGATCTAACAAACTTAATGTCAAAGAACCAGATAAGGAACCTGACACACTTGGTTCTCAACTCAAATCAACGGACTTCAGCTTATGAGAGTTGCTATGACCAACATAGGGACCTGATACCCTTGTGTTTCCCTAACAGCAGTACGAAGTCAACTGTCTTCAGCTGGAATGTGACTGCCTGCACTGTACATAGAAACAATGCAGAACTCACTTCTCATTTGACCCACCAAGTGATTACATCATTCAAGTGATGTCATCTATGTTATATTAACAAGCATCACTTGAACACTTGTTCAAGCACTCCAACCGTTTTGCGGGCCAAACATTCAATTCTCAAGTGCATCGATAACAAAGAACAACACTACTACGGACCAATTCCTACAACAAGTATTTTGTATGTCCTTAGTTGAGTTGTAACTTTGTAATTGTTCTTCCTTGTAATTCATACTTTGCTTATCTAGAAGAGTGATCTAGGAACCCCTTGTAAACCATAAACCTTTAGTGTTTGTGTCATGACTAGAGTTAGTCATGAGTTGAAGTCTTTAATAGGTGTATTGCAAAGTGGCTTGTAATAGGTGTATTATAAGTTAGTGAGGTATTAAGAGTTTAATTCCTAGATTGCATAGGTTGTAATCTGAA
>NC_031993.1:51290129-51319302 GCF_001879085.1 Nicotiana attenuata
AAAGATACATTTTTGTGATAGTGGACGATTATTCTAGATTCACTTGGACCCTTTTTCTAAGAACAAAATATGGGAACTTTGAAGTGTTTGTAGCCTTTGTGAAGAAAATTCAAGTGAAGATGGACTCAAAAGTAGCCCGCATAAGATCAGATCAGATCATGGGACAGAATTTGACAATGCCAAGTTTGATGATTTTGGCAACGAGAATGGGATTACTCATAACTTCTCATCCCCCATAACTCCACAGCAAAATAGGGTTGTGGAAAGGAAAAACAAAACTCTTGAAGAAATGGCAAGGACACTGTTGATCGATAGTGGGATTGCGAAGAACTTCTGGCTGAAGCTGTCAGCACTGCCTGCTACTTGGTGAACAGGTGCATGATCAGGTTTCTCTTGAACAAAACTCCCTATGAGTTACTGAATGGAAGAAAGCCCAAGCTGACTCACTTAGCAACATTTGGGTGCAAATGTTATGTTCTCAACAATGGAAAGGATCATCTTGGAAAATTCGATGCCGAGAGTGATGAAGGAATCTTTTTGGGGTACTCTTCTCAAAGTAAAGGCTACAAGATATACAACAAGCAAACTCAGTGTGTTGATGAATGTGTACACGTAATCTTTGACGATTCCTATCTCATTTCTGAGAAAAGCAACAAGGGTGATTAAGATGGAGAGCCTTTGTTAGTTCTAGGTGAAGTCATTGATATGGCAAACAGAAAGGAGGACATGATGAGTCAAGTGAAGGAGTCAAGTGAAGACAATGTAGTTCCTTCCTCATCAGCAGGAGAGGAACCAGGTACCACAATTACAACTACTGAAGCTGAAGAAAAAGTGGTTGACGCAGTACAAGGTACTCCACAAGCTGCCGAGAGAAGAATGCTAGGGAACCAATCAGACTTACCCAGCTCCTCTACAAATGAAGCTTAAGTTCCCAACTGGAAACACAAAAGATCCCATCCTCTTGACAATATACTTACCCCTCTAGATTCAGGAGTACAAACCAGATGAAAACCAGAAATTCACTTGCCTTCTCAACCTTTCTTTCCCAAATAGAACCCAAAAAAATCAAGGAAGCCTTAAAGGATGCATATTGGATCACTGTTATGCAAGATGAGTTGTATCAGTTCGAAAGAAACAATGTATGGCACCTGGTACCTAAACCCTCAGATAGAACAATCACAGGAACCAATTGGGTATTCAGGAATAAGCTCGATGAACATGGAAACACTACAAGGAACAAGGCTAGGCTAGTGGTTCAGGGTTACTATCAGGAGGAAGGAATTGATTACGATGAGATTTTTTCTCCAGTTGCTCGCACGGAAGCTATCAGAATCCTCATTGCATTTGCATCACATATGGAATTCACTCTGTTCCAAATGGATGTCAAAAGTTCATTTCTGAATGGATTCCTTAAGGAAGATGTCTATGTAAAGAAACCTCCAGGCTTTGAATGTCATGAACACCCTGAATATGTGTTTAAATTTGACAAGACATTGTATGGGTTGAAGCAAGCTCATCGAGCTTGGTATGAAAGATTGTCAAAGTTTCTCTTAGAAAATGCTTTCACAAGAGGAAGAATAGACAACACCTTGTTTCTGAAGAAACGAAGGAGGAACCTACTCATCGTTTAGGTATATGTTGATGATATCATTTTTCGGGCAACAACTGACTCACTGTGTGAAGAATTTGCCAAACTCATGGGAAGTGAGTTTGAGATGAGCATGATAGGTGAGTTGAACTTCTTCTTGGGCCTTCGAGTAAAGCACTTCATAAAGGGAACATTCATCAGTCAACAGAAATACATCAGGGAGCTCCTAAAGAGGTTTGATATGGAAGCATCAAAAGTGATTGACACTCCCATTGCCGCTGCTACTCGACTGAACATAGATAAATTAGGCTCTCCTATAAATCAAACCATGTATAGAGGCATTGTTGGGTCTCTCCTCTACCTCACTACCAGCAGACCTGATATTGTCTTTAGTTTGGGGCTATGTGCAAGGTTTCAGTCAAATCCCAAGGAATCTTATCTGAAGGCTGCCAAGAGAATTTTGAGATATCGTAAGGGGACACAGAACCTGGTCTTGTACTACCCTTCAGGTGATAATTTTAATCTTATTAGGTAGGCTGATGCTGACTATGCAGGTTATCTTGTGGACAGGAAAAGTACTTCTGGAATGGATCATTTTCTAGGATCATGTCTCATCTCATGGGGAACAAGGAAGTAGAACTCAGTTGCTCTTTCAACAGCTGAAGCAGAATATGTTGCTGCAGCTTCCTGCTGTGCTCAGCTCTTATGGATCAAATAGCAATTGGAAGATTTTGGTGTGTAAAATGACTGTGTGCCTCTCCTATGTGACAACACCAGTGGACTCAACATGACCAAGAACCCGTTTCAACATAAAAGAACCAAGCACATTAATGTGGGACATCATTTTCTTAGAGATAATGTGGAGAAAGGGCTTATCTGTATGATGTTCTGTAGTACAGAAGACGAAATTGCAAATATCTTCACCAAAGCACTAAGCAGTGAACATTTTGAGAGAAATAGGCTGAAACTGGGGCTATTAAGGCCTAATTGAGAATCTGATTCTCATCAGTTGGCTATAAAAATCACTTTTAGGTAACATTAGCTAAAGTGTTTTCCGGCCAAGTGTAACTCACTTCAATGCCGTTGCAGGTAGACACACATGATGACTATAGAATCTGTAGATGCACTGCAATGAGTGGTAAAAGAGGATGGAAATTTTGAAAGACAGGTCAAGAACCTGGTTCTTGTACCACAGGTTAGTAGTCTTGTGCTTTTTCATACATATCTTAAAAGGATGCAAAAATCAAGTGCCATGTCATCAACTTTTTCAGACCCTGTATGTCACGTCTTTTCATTTCAAATCTCTTCATCTCCCTCTGAAACGTTACAACTCCCCACAAATACTACTGCCATTTTAGAATTGGTTTCTCTCTCCCTCGTCGTTACTTCTTCTCCCATTAAAACCCTCCCATTTCTTTGAACGATCGTATCTCCTCTTTAGGCTTTCTCTATAACTTTCAAACTTCGTGTCTGCCATGGCTGAAGATCCAACAATAATCCCCTTATTAGTTGAGAAATCCCCAGAGAAAACCCTTGATTCTTTCGCTTCTAGTGAAACACCTCTCACCATCTCCTTTTCACCCACCACTGCAGAGGACATTCCCAAACCTGATTTTCCTACACCCTCTTGTTCTCATGTCACTCTCTCAGAACTCTCTCTCCCTCAAAATGTTGAAAACTCAGAAACCCCAAAATCCGATAACCTTTCATCTCTATCGCCTGAGATTCTCACTGAACTAAGCAAGGGTGGAGAACATAGTAAAGTTCCGCAGGTAGTAGAGTTCTCAGAAGTTAGTATTGATCAGTCTACAATTGTTCTCGCTTTTTGTGTCACCCATGGAGTCTTAAGAGAAAGAGGCCATAGAAAACATATTGGTCATATCTGCTGATGGAATAGTGTATGGGGTGATCTTTGTTGTGCCTGAGTCTCAGAGGAAAGTGACACAATTGTGAGAGGAAGAAGGAGCCGTGGTACTCTTTGAAAATTCTGTACCAGCAGAGACTACTAGGACTCCTCTTGAAGGACCTGACCCTTCTCCTGAGGAAACAGGTCAAGGATCTTCTTCCCAGGTTAGTTTCAACACTGCTCCTTCTCCACACTTTGATGTTCAGCCCTTGGAAATTTCGGCTCCTGGTATGATTTCTAGTGATGAGGAAGATCAAGATGATGTTGCTCTAGATACGTTCATTTCCAAGAGGAGAGCAGTAACCACTCCTGAGCCTTCTCCTAGACGACCTACTACTAGGTGACAAGCAAAGGAGGCCTTTGAGTCTGCCTTGTACAAGAGTAAAAGGAGTAACAAGAAGAAGAAAAGAGGCTAGTGAAAAATGGGGAGGTTGTGGGTGACAAAAACATTCCTGTAGAGGAAGTAGGTAAGGAAGCAGCAGAGGAACCAAGTTCCTTGGTGAAAAGGTCTCAGAAAAAGAAGCGAGAGGAAGGTGTTGCTACACCAAGTTCAAAATCAATGAAAAATGGTTGAATGTTCAAACAAGTTGTGAGTGAACAGTCTTTGTCTGATGAGGATATTTTAGTAAAGTCGAGTGGAAAGGGAAAATCGAGTGTGAAGTCTGGAAAAAGGGAGGTGGAAAATGTGAGGGAACCTGATTATGCAAAGAGAGTGAAGCATGAGAATATGTCTGCTAAGGAACGACTGAGGTACCAGAAGGTTCTGTGGGGTCGTACTTTTGACCCAAAATTCTTTGAAATGGCCGAAATGAGACAAATAATTGACATGGTCGAGTTTCAACAGTGGGGACATCTGTTCAAGGTGGATGTGCCAAAAGTCTATGAGGATGAGGTCCAACGTTTCTATGCAGACCTCTTTCCTGTTGAAACTGATCATATTTGTGCTTTGGTTAATAGAGTTGATATTCTGTTGGATGCTGCTCTGCTTGGGGACATTATTAAGGTCCCTGCTGATGGTATGTCTTCTGTGAAGAATGGGTGTGGGTCAAATTTCCGAAATGCTATTGTGAAGGACGGTGCAACCCAACGGGGGGAACGGGTCCACAAGAAAGCTCTGCTTCCTGTTTATCAGTTATTGTTTGAGCTGGTGAACAAGGTTCTTCTACCCCATGCTGAGAGAAAGTCAATTACTTCCAAGTCTGACTTGTATCTGATGGAAGCACTGGATGGTTTTAAAGCTGTAAACTTGCCAGCCATCATGATTGAGCACATACAAAATATGGCAACTTTCAAGGATGGAAACCACAGTCTTCCATATGGATTTCTTCTCACGCACGTCTTCAAGTTCATCAAAGTGCCTTTGGGATAGCCTAAGATAGGGACCAAGAAGCAGACCTTCTCTCAAACTACTTTGGAGGAATGCGAATGTGTTGAAAAGAATGGAAGGGTAGGCAGCACTTTGACAATCTCTCAGCTCATCAATGCTCAAAAAAGTGCTACTGAGGAGATTCGAAAGTTGAAGGCAAGGAATGCCATATTGGAGAGTCAGTAGGCCCAAGGGGCACCAGGGTCAAATGAGGAGATAGCTCGTCTGACCAAAGAATATGCTGATCTCCGACAACAAGTGGAGAACCTGAAGGAGACACTGCTCACCGAGCAAATGTCGACAAATGCCCGAATAGGTCTCGTTCTCAACACCCTTGCTGCATCTTCTAAGCCCTCTCCCCCTAGTGTCCCTTAGGCAAACCCTTTCACTGACCAGTTTCTGAATTATCTTTTGTTTTGTTTTGATGACTTTGGCAGTTATTTTTATTTTTTCTTTTGTGGTGTGGATCGGATGTACTTGTATTGCTCCCGCAAATAACAGTCAAATTTTTGCTATGTTCTATAAAAATATCCTCTTTTGTTGTTTATTGCTTATGTTTCTCTAATTCTCTATTCTATCATGTTGTGTGCACATATGTGGCATGAGTTAGCTAGGTTGGACTTTTATATGCTGATTGCTTGCTTGTGTATTTTTAATGATGCCAAAAGGGGGAAGTACAATTGAGACATGGATCTGATTAAGAGGGAAGCATAAAGTCAGGGGGAATTTGTGAAGTTCCTGTTACATAATATGGTTTATCTTGCTCTAAACACGTGTTATCAATTTATAAGTTTCTCGTCATCAAAAAGGGGGAAATTGATGGGTTTACAGTACCTTAGTTTTGTGTTTTGATGATCTAACAAACTTACTGTCAAGAACCAGACAAGGAACCTGACACACTTGGTTCTCAACTCAAATCAACGGACTTCAGCTTATGAGAGTTGCTATGACTTCAAAAGATAGAGAATAAACACAGGGACCGCATACCCTTGTGTTTGCCTGATAGCAGTACGAAGTCAACTGTCTACAACTGGAAAGTGGTTGCTTGCACTGTACACAGAAATAGTGCAGAACAGTTCTGCAGTCACTTCTCATTTGACCCACCAAGTGATTACATCATTCAAGTGATGTCATCCATGTTGTATTAACATTAAAACATTACAACAAAGCATCCCTTGAACACTTGAGAATTAAATTCAAGCACTCCAATCGTTTTGCTGGCCAAGCATTCAATTCTCAAGTGCATTTAGAATAAAGAACAACACTACTACGGACCAGTTCCTACAGCAAGTATTTTGTATGTCCTTAGTTGAGCTGTAACTTTGTAATTGTTCTTCATTGTAATTCCTACTTTGCTTATCTAGAAGCGTGATCTATGAACCCTTGTAAACCATAAACCATTAGTGTTTGTGTCGTGACTAGAGTTAGTCATGAGTTGAAGTCTTTGTAATAGGTGTATTGCAGAGTGGCTTGTAATAGGTGCATTACAAGTTAGTGAAGGATTAAGAGTTTAATTCCTAGATTGCATAGGCTGTAATCTAAAGTTTCTCATAGTGAAGTTGAAATCCTACCAGTCTAGGTCGTGGTTTTTTATCCCCTTGAGCAGAGATTTTTCCACGTAAAAACTCCTTGTTCTCTTTACGTACTGTTATATTAGCTTTCTCAGTGGAAAATCATATAGGACCTGGTCTCTATATAGTTTGGTGGACTCATATTTTATATCAAGCTGAAAATGGCTAAATCATTTGGGTATCAGTATTTTTCGCTAACTATTTTAGCTCTAGCCCAGTAGTTTCTATGAGGAAATCGCTCAGACTTGATTAGTTCTGAGTATGTTTTCACAGACTAAATTATGAGGCTTTGCACTCCGCATAGAAACCATTCGTATGATGCCCTTGAATTGGTAACAGCGACGACGGTAAACTCTTTTTCAATACTTAGGCTGCTAAGCTGATGAAGCGCGCAGTTGTCCGATCCTTAGTCTTTTAATGTGTTTGAGTGTGTTGGAAGTATGTTGAAGTGATTGGAGTAGTCTAAGTTTTGACTTCGTTGAAAAGAAAGGACCAGAGTTGTTCAGGTCATTTAGGTTGGTTTTGCGCAGTTTTAGAAATTTGAGAGGGACGTTAATTGCTTCTGAAGTCTTAACTAATATGCGAAGAAGATAAGGAGTTAGAGACATTGTCACTACCCAAATCTAGATTGTCCTGCATGAGTGACACCCAATGAGCTGACCCACCAAGTGAATCCTTAGTCTTGGATACTCAACTTAGCCATTCACACTCAAAAGCATGAACAGAGAAGCATAGACGGACCTACATATGGAGAGTAGAGGGGTCACCGGAACCTATTAGGCTGGGCAAAGATTATGTATATATATTTGTATATATATCAAGGACTCCTTAAATAATATTGATGCCCCCCTCAAACATGAAAGTTGGATTGCTCTGCTGGTTAAACCCTCTGTGTTTGTTTCCTCCCTTACATATATGACCTAGGCTCATGTCACAGCCCAAATTCCCAACCTCGGGGCCATGATGGCGCCAAACGTCTACTTGCAAGGCAAGCAAACAATAGATAACCGGTTTAACAACTTAACAGTTTAAAGCAGAGTAATAACAATTATTAACGATAAATAAGCGGTAATACATGAAATAGACCCATCAATCAACCAACCACGGCCTTGCTTTTTGGAAAAGCTTCCAAACCAACAAAATCTAACAATTTATCGATCAAACAATTCAAAATAAGCTTTAGAAACTATTCACGAAAGGAAAAAAGGCTCAATTTTTTATTAATTTGAAAACGTCAACAAAAGTCAACCCCGGGCCCACTTGGTCCAAACTTGAGATTCGACCAAAACCCGGTTACCCATTTACCCTGAACCCGGTTATATGATTTATTTCGAAATCCAACCTCAATTTGAGGTCTAAATATCAATTTTTACAAAATTCCCAATTTCTACCCAAGTCCCTGCTTTCTACCATGATTATCCTAGATTTGATGTTGAAAACACATAAAAGTATTGGGTAATTGAAATAAAATGGATTAAAACTACTTACCAATAATTTTGGGAAGAAGAAGCTCTTGGAAAATCGCCTCTAGAGTGTTTAGCATTGAGAAATGGTCTACAATGAGCTAAATCCCGATTTTTCCATTTTTTACCTCGATGCGGATGCCGCAATTGCGAATTATTGTTCGCAATTGCGACCATCTCAATTGCGAGAAACAGGTCGCAAACACAAAGTGTGCCCCCAGACTGCTTTAGTCACAATTGCGACAAAATCATCACGAATGCGATGTCCCATCCAACCGCAAATGCGATCAAAGGTTCGCATTTGCGAACCTGCCTAAGACCAGTGTTCAGTCGCAAATGCGACCAAACCATCGCAGAAGCTAAGTCTGGGATGTCCCCAATTGTGAACATTTCTTTGCAAATGTGAAAACTACCCTGCCTAATCTGCCATCACAATTGCAAGCTCAACTTCACAAAAGCGGGGTTCACATTTGCGAATAGGTCATCGTAAATGCAAGACCTGCAGCCGAGCACCAGAACTGAAGCACACCAGTAGTCCTCACGCTTTCCATACTCATCCGAATGTCCCCAAAACTCACGCGAGCCCCTCGGGCTCCAAACCAAACATGCACACAAGTGTAATAATATCATAGAAACTCGCTCGCGTGATCAAAATACTAAATGACATCTAGAACCATGAATCAGACATCAAAACGAATGAAATTCAAAAGAAAACTCAAGAACCTCTAAAATTGCAACCAAGCGTCCGAATCCTATCTAACCAACTCCCAATTGCATTGAATTTTACGGACAAGTTTCAAATAACAAAAACAGACCTATTCCATGTTCCAAAACAAAAAACTGAACCCAATAGGCACTAAGTCAACCTATGATCAAACCTAGAAAATTACCAAACATTCAAATTGCTAACTTTCGGCAAAATAAGTCAAATAAACCTAGGGACCTTCGATTTTAATTCCGGACATATGCCCAAGTCCCAAATTCAATACGAACCTATCGAAATTGTCAAAATATAACTCCAGGATTGTTTACCCAAAATGTTGACCGTGGTCAACTCTAGCATGGTTTTTAGTCAAAATTTTTATTTTTAACATTATTTCGTATATAAGCTTTTCGAAAAGTGATATGAACCATGCACACAAACCATGAAACGTCAAATGAAGCTACGGGAGGTCACGAATCATGAAAATAAGGGCTAGTGCTCAAACAACCTATAAAGTCTTCACATTCTTCACCTATTAATGAAACGTTCATACTCGAACGGACATAGAAAAGTACCTAGACTGTTGAAGAGGAAAGGGTATCTGCTTTGCATGTCGAACTCGAACTCCCAAGTAGCTGCCTCGATCGGCTGACCTCTCCATTGCAGTTTCACATATGAAAAACTCCTAGACCTCAACTTTCGAACCTGCCGGGCTTGAATGGACACCAGCTCTTCATCTTAGGCCAAATTATCATCAAGCTGAACTGTGCTGAAATATAGTGTTACGCCCCATGTCTTCGTACTTGAAAGTACGCCATAAGTAAATTGATGAAAGCTCGGAAATGAGATATTACATCCCGCATTTTTCGTACGTTAAAATTTTCGTCTAAAGTTAATCGACGCAAGTTCGGGAATGAGATTATTTTAAGATTATAAGCATTTTATGCTATTTTAAACAAGTAATGAGTGATTCGTGAAGGTGAGGGGGTAAGCAAATCGAAGAAAATAAATTTAGTCGAAATTTGACATTTTGGAAAAAAATACGGCTCGAGCTAAAATACCCGGTATTTATGGACTAGTACCATATAAGGTACCAAATGGCCATGTTAGTAAGGTGTATAAGGTGTGTTAAAAGTGAGTAGTAATTTAAGTAAGTTGAGATAATATTTAATTATCTGGATAATAGAATAATTAATGATTTTTGGTGGGAGATTAGCTAATTAATTATAACATTTGGATAAGTCTAACCCCCCCCCCCCCAACGTGGCTGCCCAAAGGGGCCTTGATGATGAGTATTAACTCACACAAAAAGGTGACAAATTATGGAGGGGGTCTTTGCTAAGTCATCACCTAGTGGGGCCCACACCCACTAAGGTAAGACTTCAAAAATTCAACTAATTTCACACAAGAATGGGATCACTTCACAAAGATAGTGTACGGTGCCATTTCATAACAAGAGGGATCAATTCACAGTCATCAATTCTAATTCACAGGAAACGTGAATTCAAGCTAAGGAAAGTGACGGATTTTGGGCAAATTTTCATACAAGGTTACATTGCGTAATAGCAACAGGATTTGCAATTCTAAGAGAGCACGTACAATCTTTCTCAAGAACAACAAATGGATTTTCTCCTACTTCGATCCACCGTTTCGTGTTGTCGCAATCAACAGGTGTTAGGGGGATTATCAAGAAAATCGGCTCAGGTATGTTAAGGCTATCCCTTATTTCTTTTGGCATAATCCATATGACATGAATGAAATGAGAAAATTCACAAATTCTATAAATGAATCTATTCATAGAAATAATAGAGATGCTTATGTTCTTGATTCCCCATGTGTCATATTATTCTATCATCTGTTCATGGGTCTCAAAAATACATAAGTTGATAAAGTTTATGTGATGATATTAATTAAAGGAATAATGGTCATATGACGTACCAAGAGATTTTATTAACGTATTTCATATGCATTTCAACCATTTATACATGCACATTGACCCATGACCAGATGGCGTTATATACGTGTATATATATGTGTGTGTGTGTGTATATATATATATATATATATATATATATATATGTATGTATGTATGTATGTATATGGGATATAGGAAAGGTTATNGTCTGAGGATTTACAAGAGAGTTCCTAATCAGTAAACTTCTAAGTAAGCAATTTAGGAGATATTGTAAGTGCAATAACAAGGTTACAACTCAACTAGGACAGCAATAATCAATCGTTTTGGAACTGGTCCGTAGTGGCGTTCAACCTTGTTCTTCAAGCTTGAGAGAATGATCTTTTCTGTTTTTGCTAAAGGCTTGAATCCATGAAACTGAAACCATTCAGTGATGTTTTGTATAAAAAAACCCTTTAGTACATCTTGGTCACATCACTTGAAATGATGTGAGTACTTTGTTTGGTTAGAGAATGAGTGGGCTGACAGTGTGGTGCAGTATGGCAGAAACAGTGCCGCCAGTCACTTCAGTTCCAGCTGTGTCCAAATGACTTGTGCTTCTATATAGGAACCACAAGAGCATCAGGTCCTTGTCTGGTTCCTAGCTCCTATAAGTGTAGCAAGTCATCTTTTACTGGAGTCTGTTGGAGTTTGCAGCAATCCAAGGTAGATCAGGTTCCCTAACTGGTTCTTGTCAGAAAGTTTGTTAGATCATCAAAACATAAGGTAAGAATATTTAAGATCTATCAGTTTCCCCCTTTTTGATGATGACAAACTTAAACAGTTATAAGGTCAGAATTAAGGCATCAGAGAGCAGCAGTGTCAAAGAGTTCCCCCTGAGACGATGCCTTCAGTTACACAAGAACCAGTTCCCCTAATGTGGTTTCCCCTGAGTCTTATATTAGTCTTTCTTGTTTTCCCCCTCTTGGCATCATTAAAAAGAATAAAAGTGCAAAGAAGTCCAGCCAAGCTAACCCATGCCACATATGCGCACACAAACATGAGGAAAAATAGAAGACAAAGAAGAAGCACAAGACAAAATAAAAGAGAATGCATATTAATAAATTTATTATATGCCCCTTCCTTTGAAAAAGGAAGAGACAACATTGCACTTGTTCACGGGAGCAGTAGCAGTAGTACATCCCAACCATACACACAAAAAAGAACAAAAACAACCACCAATCATTAACAGAAAAGAAATATCCAGAAAACTGGTCACTGAAGGGAATCTTATGGGGCGCTAGGAGGAAAAGGCTTGGAAGCTGCAGCAAGTGTTTGGAGAACAAGGTCCATTCAGGCGTTTCCCAACTTTTGCTCGGCAAGCAGTTCAGCCTTCAGGTTCTCAACTTGCGCCCTGATGTCAGCATTTTCTTGGGTCAAGCGAATCACCTCATCATTCGACATGGGAATGGCTCGAGCTTGCTGGCCTTCCAGGAGAGCGTTTCTGGCCTTCAATCAACTTATCTCCTCAGCTGCATTGTTCTGGGCATTGATGAGCTGAGACACAGTTGAAGTGCTTCCTACACCCCCATACTTCTCAATACACTCACACTCTTCCAAGGTTGTCTGAGAGAATGTCTGTTTACGGGTCCCTACTTTACCTGTTCCTAAAGGAACCCCAAAGTGTTTGAACACTTGCGTGAGCAAGAATCCGTAGGGAAGCCCATGATTGTCGTCCTTGAAATTAGCCACTTTCTACATATGCTCAATCATTATGGCAGGAAAACTCATAGGGTGGAAGCCATCCAATTGCTTCATTAAGAATAAATCAGATTTGGAAGTGACAGATCGCCGTTCTGCTCGAGGCAACAGGACTTTGTTAACCAGCTCAAACAACAACTGGTAGACAGGAAGCAGTGCTTTCTTGTGAATCTGGTCCCCTTTCTGATTGGAATTATCTTTCACCACTGCATTTCGGAAGTTGTACTGGCAAACATCTCGAACACTCTTCACTCCAGTTGTAGGAACTTGCAAAATTTCCCCAAGCACTTTCACATCAAATACAATGTCCACACCATTTAACAAAGCACAAACATGGTCAGTATCCACCGGCAACAAGCTGGAGAAGAAACTCTGGACCTCTTCCTCATACACTTTGGGAGCATCCACGTAGAAAAGATGCGTCCACTGTTGAAACTCCACCATTTCCAGGAGTTGACACATTGCAGCCATTTCTGAGATGGTGGGGTCAAACGTACGCCCCAGCAGAACTTTCTGGTGCCTCAATCGCTCAGAGCCCAGGCAGACCTCACTTCGTGCTTTCTTTTCAGAACTAGGTTCTTCAACTGTTTCATATTTGCGTTTCCTATGTTTTTCTCCACTGACTTTACTTTTACCTTTGGACTTGACATGAATATCCTCATCACTCACTACCTTCTGTATCTTAGACTTGGAAATAGACCCTTTCTCTAGAGAAACAGACTCGGCCTTTTTCGAGACCGCCTTACAAGGGACGGGTTCCTCAGGAGTTTCTTTTTCCACCTCAACAACGGGGATAGCTTCATTACCTATAGGTACACCATCCTTCACCAGCTTTCTTCTTTTCTTCTTACTACTTTTCTTGCTCTTCTGGAGAGCAGAATCGTAGGCCACTTTGAATTGGAGCCTGGTGGTGGATCGCTTGAGTTCAGACTCAGGAATCGAAACAGGGCGTCGCTTACTGATGAATGCGTCAAGGGCCACATTGTCAAGGTCTTCGTCATCACTAGAGTGCATCTCTAGTCCTCGAATTTCCAGAGGCACAACATCAAAAGCAGGAACAACAGTATTCTGGGGTTGAGACTCCTGACCTGGGTTTTCCTGAGAGGGATCAGGTTCTTCATGTGAACCCCCAGTAATGTATGCTACTACATCTCCCACGATGGTCTCTTCGTCCCTTACACTTTGTGACGCGTGATTCTGGGAAATGACCTCATGCAATACCCCATCAGCGGATACCACAAACACCGTCGTTTCTTCAACAACCGGTATTGCCACGACTAAGGATTCGACTGTACCAATGGCGGAGTCCTTCGTGATCTCAGTAATCTGACCTTGTTCCACACTTGAGGTTTGACTGGTGTGGGCAACAGAAGATGGGGAGAACAAAACAGTAGTTTTCGAGTTGGAAGGAGGGTGACTGTAGAGGTAGGGTTGACAAAGGGTGACATTGACTCAGAGACGCCGAGAATGCCCATAGACGGGTCGGAGGGGGTACAGATGATGCAGAGAGATTTGAACTTTTCTCGGCCATGAGAGAGATGATGTGAAGATTCTTTCCCTTTTTGGGTGAAGTTAGAAGAGGGCTTATGCTGAAGAGGGGAAGAAGAGAGGGTTTTTAAACAGAGAGGATAATTATGAAGGGAGAAGAATAGGCACCGGTTCTGAAACGGCGGTTGGGCGTGGAAAATTGTGATGTTTCAGAGGGGGATGGAGCGTTTGAATTGAAGAGACGTGACAGGCGGATATGAAAAGTTGATGAGAGGGCAGCTTTATTTTGTACCTTTTAAGACGTGAATTATGGGATGCACAGAACTACTAACCTTTTGTACAAGAACCTGGTTCTTGAGACACATTTTCGTCTTCATGCTCCTTTTTAAAAAAAAAAATTTCTCTTTTATTAGTCATGTAATGCATCTACTGCTTCTATGTTCATCATGCTTGTTTACCTGCAAAGGTATTGAAGTGAGTGAGACAGGGCCAGAAAACACTTTGATCCCATTATTTCTTAATAACACGAGCCAACTCAAAAGGAATCTGGTTCTCAATTTGGCCTCAAAAGTCCCAGCTTTACTCTGTTTCTTTCAAACTGTTCCCTACTTAGTGCCTTGGTGAAAATGTCTGCAATTTGATCTTCTGTGCTGTAGAACTTCATGCATATCAACCCTTTCTCCACATTGTCTCTTAGAAAATGATGCGTCACATCAATATGTTTGGTCCTTTTATGTTGAACTGGATTCTTTGCCATGTTAAGTGCGCTAGTGTTGTCACATAGGAGGGGCACACTCTCAGTGAGAACTCCAAAATCCTCCAGTTACTGCTTGATCCACAGAAGCTGAGCACAGCAGGATGCTGCAGCTACATATTCAGCCTCAGCTGTTGAAAGAGCCATTGAATTTTGCTTCCTTGTACCCCAAGAGATAAGACATGATCCTAAGAAGTGAGTCATCCCAGAAGTGCTTTTTCTATCCACAAGATAACCTGCATAGTCTGCATCAGCATACCCAATTAGATTAAAATTGTCACCTGATGGATAGTATAGCATCAGGTCCTGCGTTCCTTTGAGATATCTTAGTATTCTTTTAGCTGCCTTCAAGTGAGATTCCTTAGGATTTGATTGAAACCTTGCACATAGCCCCATGCTGAAAACAATATCAGGTCGACTGGCAGTGAGATAGAGGAGAGACCCAATGATGCCTCTATACATAGTATGATTCACACGAGTTCCAGCTTCATCCATGTCCAGTCGAGTGGCAGTTGCAATGGGAGTGTCTATTACTTTCAATGCTTCTATGTCAAACCTCTTCAGAAGTTCCCTAATGTATTTTTGCTGACAAATGGAAGTACCCTTTGAAGACTGTTTTACTTGAAGACTCAGGAAGAAATTTAATTCTCCCATCATGCTCATTTCAAATTCCCTTCCCATAAGTTTTGCAAACTCTTCACACAGCGAGTCAGCCATTGCCCCTAAAATGATATCATCAACATAAACCTGAACAATGAGCAGGTTCCTTCCTCGTTTCTTTAATAAAAGAGTATTTTCAATTTTCCCTCTCTTAAAACCATTTTATATGAGAAATTTTGACAATCTTTCATACCAAGCTCGAGGAGCATGCTTTAGTCTGTACATAGCTTTGTCCAGCTTGAACACATATCCAGGGAGCTCATGGCATTCAAACCCTGGGGGTTGCTTTACATAGACTTCTTCCTTAAGGATTCCATTCAAAAATGCACTTTTGACATCAATTTGGAATAGGGTGAATTCCATATGAGATGTAAAAGCGATTAGAATTCTGATAGCTTCCATCCGGGCCACTTGAGCAAACGTTTCATCATAGTCAATCCCTTCCTTCTGATTGTAGCCTTGCCTTGTTTCTTGTGGTAATTCCATGTTCATCGAGCTTGTTTCTGAACACCCACCTGGTTCCTATAATGGTTCTATCTGGGGGTCTGGGTACCAGGTGCCACACACTGTTTCTCTCAAACTGGTGCAGTTCTTCTTGCATGGCGGTAATCCAGTCTGCATCTTTAAAAGCTTCCTTTGATGTTTTTGGGTTCTATTTGGGAGAGAAACACTGAGAAGGCAAGTGAATTTCAGGCTCTTGACCTGGTTTGTACTCTAAAGTCTAGAGGAGTGATGATGTTGTCTATAGGGTGAGAGCTTTGGTGTCTCCAATTAGACACCTGAGGTTCACTCTGAGAGGAGGGAAGTATGTTTGGCTGGTCTTCCTCTATCCTTCTTTCAGGTGCTAGTGGAGTTCCCTGAACTGCATCAACCACCCTTTCTTCAGCTTCTGTGGTCGTGATTGAGGTGCTTGGTTCTGTTGATGATGAGGCAGGATTGTCTTCATTTGGCTCTTTTACTTGACTCATCATGTCTGTCTTTCCGTTTGTCGTGTTAATAACTTCACCAGGAACAAGTGAGGGTTCTCCATCTTGATCTTCCTCAGCACTCTTCTCACATGATGGATAAGATTCATCAAAGATAACATGGACACTCTCCTCAACATATTGAATCCGCTTGTTATATATCTTGTAAGCCTTGCTTTGAGAAGAGTACCCAAGGAATATTCCTTTATCACTCTTGGCATCGAATTTAGCAAGCTGATCCTTTCCATTGTTGAGAACATAGCATTTGCATCCAAATGTTCTAAGATGAGTCAGCTTGGGTTTTCTTCCATTCAACAATTCATAAGGTGTCTTATTCAGAAGTGACCTGATCATACACCTGTTCACTAAATAGCAGGCAGTGTTGACAGCTTCAGCCCAGAAATTTTTTGCAAGTCCACTGTCAATCAGCATTGTTCTTGCCATTTCCTCCAAAGTTCTGTTCTTCCTTTCTACTACTCCATTTTGCTGGGGAGTTCTGGGAGCTGAGAAGTTGTGAGTGATTCCATTTTCATTGCAGAATTCATCGAATTTGACATTGTCAAATTCTGTTCCATTATCTGATCTGATACAAACAACTCTAGACTCCATCTTTACCTGGATTTTCTTCACAAAGGCCACAAATACCTCAAAAGTTTCATCTTTTGTTCTGAGAAACAGAGTCCATGTGAATCTGGAATAGTCATCCACAATCACGAAAATGTATCTCTTTCCTCCTTTGCTTTGCACCTTCATAGGTCCACACAGATCCATATGCACGAGCTCGAGCGGCTTTGACGTGCTCACATCTCTTTTTCACTTAAAGGAGGACTTCACATATTTTCCTCTAGCACAGGCATCACAAACCTTTTGAGCCTTGAATTGTGACACAGACAGACCATGGACCAGGTCCTTCTGAATTAGTTTGTTCAAAAGAGAAAAGCTTGCATGTCCCAATCTTCTGTGCCAAAGTTCAGCATCATCGTCAACAACCATCAGACAACTCAGATCACCATTTTGTAAGGATTCAAAGTCAACAACGTAGATGTTCTTGTATCTTTTGGCCACCAGAACTATTGCACCAGTCACAAGGTCAGTGACTGTGCATATTTTGGACAAGAACTCCACCTTGTTTCCCTTATCACAAATTTGAGAAACACTCAGGAGACTATACTTAAGTCCATTGACATAGTACACATTTTCAATAGAGTGAGTGAGTAACTTCTCAACTTTTCCAACTCCAAGAATGTACCCCTTTTTGCCATTGCCAAAGGATACACTCCCTCCTTGCAGGGCTTTTAGTGAAAGAAAGTCTGTGGTGTTCTCAGTCATGTGTTTCGAACATCCACTATCTATGTACCATCGTTGACCGCTTCCCATCACTGTTCCCTGCACAAGAGAATTAGGAGTTAGTTTTAGGAACCCAAACAAGTTTGGGTCCCTTGTAGTAACCAAGAGGATGAATAAGAGCTCTCTTAGTCCATGCAGGTAAAGTGCATTTTCTGTGAGTGGAACTTGGTCCCTCTTTTGTGGTCACAGTTTCAGCAGCCACTTTATCTTTTGGTACTGACTGATTCTTGGCCTGGACACCTTCCATGGAGTGCCCAGTGTTCCCACATTGAGTACGAGGCCAGTTAACAGATGCAGTGGCGTTCTTACTGTGAGGGTTGTAAGGATCTTTCTTCCTTGGGAACCCTACTGTCCGCCCTTTTTCACTGTCATTAGTGAACAGGGCCGTGGTAGCTTCTACGGACCAGGTCCACTTTAGAGACTTTTCAAGATCATTCATTACTTTTCTAGATTGACTTGGAGGAGCTCGTTTTTCTCAATTTCAGCACTCATCCTATATCTTAAGGCCTTCACCTCATCTTCAAGTCTAGAATATTCCTCACTCACTATCTCCTCTCCTCTTTCAGAGCTTTCAAGTTTTGACTCAGTCAAAGGCTTTGCTATTGGTTCCCTTTGGTCAGAAGTTTCTGCCAAGAGATCACTCTTTTCTTTTCTAAGAATTTCAATGGCTTTCGTTTGATCAGTAATTACAGCAGCTAAGTCTTTTTTAATATGTTCAGATTCTTCTAGTTCTATGAACAAGGAATCCCTATCCTCCGCAAGACTACAAAAGGCAGTAATTAAAATATCAGCTAAACACATGAGTTTTTTTTGGAGAATAGGATTTCAGATTTCTCTGAACATCCCTGAAGGTTACCTCTTCGTTGCCATTGTCTTCATCATTGTCTGATTGAGCCATCAAAGCAAGCGTTGAGTCATATTCAATCTCATCGCCTTCAATTGCAATCGTGGAACTATCGTCAGTGTTAGATTTTTCTAGTTTTGCTTGTATAGTTCCCTCATAAGCTGTTTTTAAAGCCTCCCATATTTCCTTGGCAGTGTCGCATGTAGAGATTCTGTCGTACTCTTTAGGTTCCAATCCATCTACCAGGATTTTCTTGGCACGAAAGTTCTTCTCCATCGCTTCTTTGTTTGCTTCAGTGTATTCTTCGGTGGTCCTTTTTACAGAAAAAGGAATTTCATTTTGTACCTTGATCGGAACAAACGGACCATCACAGATAACATCCCAAAGCTCGCAATCCTCAACCATGATGAAATCATGCATTCTAGCTTTCCATCACCAATAGTGTTTTCCATCAAACTTGGGTGGGTGGTATATGGATTGTCCTTCTTCAAAATTTAGTGGAGCCGTCATGAGGATCCTTCCTAGGTGTTAACCTGATAGGAGGAACCCGCTCTGATACCAATTGTTAGCTTGTATGGGTCTGCCAAATCGTAGAGTACCTGGTTCTCTACAAGTTTCTGCTGAGAGCACCTAGTAAGGCAGTAAGTAAATGAGCCAGAGGATTTTTACGTGGAAAAATCCCGCACAAGGGGATCAAAAAACCACGACCTACCCTGTAGGCTTTTAACTTCACTAACTTGTAATCTTACCTATTACAAGCCACTTTACAATGCTTCCGATTGTAAAGACTTCAAACTAACTTGTGGCACCTTTACCACATGCCACATTGTGACTATCCTAGTTACAAAGGCTTTTTCTAACTTGTGGTGCTATCACCACAAGCCACTTTGCAATACTACCATTACAAAGACTTTTCTTTATGACTAAATCTAGCCACAACCTAAACTCAACGAGTCTGAGGATTTACAAGAGAGTTCCTAATCAGTAAGCTTCTAAGTAAGCAATTTAGGAGATATTGTAAGTGCAATAACAAGGTTACAACTCAACTAGGACAACAATAATCAATCATTTTGGAACTGGTCCATAGTGGCGTTCAACCTTGTTCTTCATGCTTGAAAGAATGATCATTTTTGTTTTTGCTAAAGGCTTGAATGATGAAACTGAAACCATTCAGTGATGTCTTGTATAAAAACCCCTTTGATACATCTTGGCCACATCACTTGAAATGATGTGAGTACTTTGTTTGGTTAGAGAATGAGTGGGCTGACAGTGTGGTGCTGTGCGCCAGAAATAGTGCCGCCAGTCACTTCAGTTCTAGCTGTGTCCAAATGACTTTGTGCTGCTATATAAGAACCACAGGAGCATCAGGTCCTTGATTGGTTCCTAGCTCCTATATGTGTAGCAATTCATCTTTTACTGGAGTCCATATGAGTTTGCAGCAATCCAAGGTAGATCAGGTTCCCTAACTGGTTCTTGTCAGAAAGTTTGTTAGATCATCAAAACATAAGGTAAGAATATTTAAGATCTATCTACCTTGATACATTCCAATAACAAAGACTGTGCCACAACACAAGCAAGAACCTGACTGGGCTACGAAACATCTAATCTCACCAGCCAGTTGGCCAAAGCCTGAACATCCATGGCTAATGGCCTCTCAGCTACTGGTAAATAATCCAAACTACCCATGCTCTTCACCTTTCTACTCAATGCATCGACCACTATATTAGCCTTCCCCGGATGATATATATGGTGATATCATAGTCTTTCTACAACTCTAACCATCTCTGTGCCACAAATTAAGGTCTTTCTTCTTGAACAAGTTCTGGAGACTCTTATGGTCGGTGTAGACCTCATATTGAACGTCGTACAGATAATGCCTCTATATATTTAGCGCGTGAACAATGGCCGCCGTCTCTAAGTCATGAACATGGTAATTTTTCTCATGAACCTTCAACTATCGTGAGGCATAGGCAATCCCCTACCATCCTGTATAAATACTGCACCAAGCCCAATGCACGATGCATCACAATACACGGTGTAAGATCCCAAACCTGTAGGCAACACCAACACTAGGGCTATAGTCAAAGCAGTCTTGAGCTTCTGAAAGATTAGCTCACACTCATCAGACCATCTGAAAAGAGCACCCTTCTAGGTCAACTTGGTCAATGGGGCTGAGATAGATGAAAATCCCTCCACGAACCGGTGATAATAACCCTCCAAACCCAAGAAGATTCGCATATCTGTAGGTGAAGTAGGTATAGGCCAATTCTGAACTGCCTCAATCTTCCTAGGATCCACCCTAATGCCTTCGGAGGATATGATATGGCCAAAAAAGTCAACCGAGTCCAACCAAAACTCATACTTAGAAAACTTGGCATATAATTGACGATCCCTCAGACTCTGAAGTACAATCCAAAGATACTAATCATGCTCCTCTCGACTGCAAGAGCAGACCAAAATATCATCATGAAGACGATCAAAAAAGAATCTAGGAAGGACTTAAACACCAGTTCATCAAATCCATAAAGACTACTGGAGCATTTGTCATGCCAAATGACATCACTAAGAACGCATAGTGACAAAACCGAGTCCAAAAAGCTATCTTAGGGACACTCGATGACTAATCTTAAACAGATGGTAGCTAGATCTGAAATCAATCTTCGAAAAACTTTGTCACCCTGAAGATGATCAAATAAGTCATCAATCCTCGGTAACTGATACTTGTTCTTGATAGTGACTTTGTTCAATTGTCGATAGTCTATACACATCCTCATCGTCCCATCATTCTTCTTTACAAACAACACTAGCGCACCCCAAGGAGAGACACTAGGTCTAATGAATCCCATATCAAGGAAATCATGCAACTCCTCCTTCAATTCCTTTAACTATACTTGGGCTATACGATATGGTGCAGTAGAAATGGGCTGAGTGCGTAGAACCAAATCAATGCAGAAGTTGATATCTCTATCGGATGGCCAAATATGCTACATACCCCTTCTCGACCATATGTAGAGCCTTCACATAAGAAATAACTCTGTTAATAGAATGGCCAAGAGTCCCCATCCACGCTAAGGTCTTGGCATGACAACCCAAAATAGCATAATAAGGTTACAACAAATCCATGCCCAAGATAACATCAAAGTCCACCATATCAAGAAGTAGAAGGTCTACTTTAGACTCAAAACTCCCGATAGAAACCACTCACGAGCGATTAATATGATCTACTACAATAGAATCTCCTACAGGCGTGGACACATAAATAGAAGGACTTAAGGAATCACGAGGCATAACTAGATATGAAGCAAAATAAGATGACATGTATGAATAAGTAGTGCCCGGATAAAATAAAAGTGAGGCATCTTTATGGAAAATCGGAACAATACTTGTGATGATGGCATTAAATGATTCTGCCTCAAGTCTTGCTGGGAATATATAAAAAAAGGGTTGGGCCCCACCACTCTGACCTCTACCTCTCTGATAGCCTCTCTTTTTGCTGACCTCCACCTCTAGTAGCCTAACGCCCTTCTGTAGCTGGCTGAGCGATGGTGGAGTAGTTGGTGCCAAAACCATGGCATAAGAACTCTAATGTGGCATGCTGGCCTGTGACCTAGGGCAAAACCTCGCGACGTGCCTCAGATCTCCACAAGTATGAAAAGTTCTCGGATGTTGTGACTGTTGATCCTTTAACTGACCCTGTCGACCTGAATAACCACCTTGATAACTCTGGATCTGAGGTGCACTGATAGGAGCTGAAGGTGCATTGTAGGCTAGTTGTTCAAGAAGATACCCATAAGAACCACGACTGCCCGAAACACTGTGGGATGCCTAGAGTGCTGACTGAACCAGCCTAGGAGTGTGTCCTCTACCAAACGAACCTCTCCCTCTAGATGAGACACCACTGAAGCCACCAAAATAACGAGGCCTTTTCTCAGATATTACTTCCCTACCCGGACCACGAATCATCTCGATCCGTATAGCAATCTATGCAGCCCTCTAGAAAGAAATATCATGCCCCGTCTCCTTGGCCACTGTAATTTGATGCCAAAAGCAAGACCATCAATGAATCTCCTCACTCTTTCCCTCTCAGTAGGAAGAAAGACAACTGCATGGCGTGTTAAATCCACAAATCTGGTCTGATACTGGGAAACAATCATGTCACTGTACTGAAGGCGTTCAAATTACTGGCGATACTCCTCTCTCTGAGTGAAAGAAACGAACTTCTCCAAAAATAGCTGCGAAAACTGATCCCGCGTGAGTGACGGGATCCTACTAGTCTGCTCCGCTTATAATCCCATCTCTTGGCCGAACCGGTCATCTAAAATACTACATAATCGACTCAATAGGACTCTACAATACCCATGTTGCGCAACACCTTATGACAACTATCAATGAAATACTGTGGTTCCTACGAAGGTTTGCCACCAAATCTAATCAAAAATAACTTTTTGAACTTTTCCAATCTCATCAACCCCTTAGAAGATATAAGGGGCCTCTCCCCGATCTGTGTAGCAATAATAGACTAACCACCCTAACTGGCAGAACCGTCAGAGTCTGATATTTATGAGCTATCTGCTCTGCTGTATGAGTTGCGTGAGTCTGTGCTCCTCCCCCAGCCTGAGAGATAGCTGGTGCTACTGGAAATGCACCGATCTGGGACACACCCTCCATGAGGCCCACTAAGCGGACTAGGGCATCCTGAAGTATTTGGGTAGAAATGAAACTCTCCGGGACTTGACATGGTCTGAGCAAGAACCTCCTCCCCCTACTCGATCTTTAGCTATGTTGATGCACGTGCTCTAGGATGAGCTTTGCCTCTACCTCTGGCTCGACCTCAGCCACGGCCCCTACCCTTGGTAGTGGCAGTAATCTGGGGCTCCAGCTGCTGACCCATTGTGGATGTTGTACGTGTCCTCACCATTTGCGAGAGAACAAGAATGTCATGATTGAAACTTCAGTGATAGAATAAAATCGCACGATAAAGAAAAAAAGAAGTGAAGTTTTTATAAAGCTTTATAGCCTCTAGAAGATAAGTATAGACGTCTCCGTAGAGATCTTCCGGACTCTATTCAACTTGCTCATGACTCGTGAGACCTAAAAAACCTAGTGTTATGATACTAACATATCACGTCCCGGATTCCCAGCCTTGGGTCCGTGATGGTGCCTAAAGTCTACTTGTTAGGCAAGCCAACATTAGATAACCAGTTTAACATCTTAACAGTTTGAAGCAGAGTAATAACAATTATTAACGATAAATAAGCGGTAATATATGAAATAAACACATAAGATAACACGGTCTATTATAATCCCAGAAATTTGGAGTCACTAGTACATGATCAACTTGAATACTACGAGTATGGTTTGAATAAAATACAACTGTTCGAAATGCAATAAACAGTATATATATATATATATATATATATATATATATATATATATATANTATATATATATATAGGGACTTCACGGACTGTGAATACCAGCAGCTCTACCTCAAGTCTCCAATGTAGATATGATCCGAGCAGAAGCCCCACTAGACATCGTTGGGACCAACACCAATATCTGTACAAGAAGTGCAGAAGTGTAGCATGAGTACAACCGACTCAATGTACTATGAAAGTATCGAGCCTAACCTGACGAGGTAATGACAAGTATATGACAAGATACCTACGTAAATCCTATACAGGTATATACATAAAGCAACAAAATAACAAGTAGGAATATTAAAGTATTAAATGGGAGTGGACATGTAGAAAGGAGAGTGCGAAAAGAACGGCAAGAACAAAATCACCAAATAACCTTTTTCCAAAAACAACAACAATGCAACCAATTAAATCATCAATCCGGAGATCAGGTAAAGCAATGTAATCAACAATGGCACGGCATCATCCTTTGTGCTTTTACTCTCATCCTTATCATGTAATATCATAAATGAAATGGCACGGCATCACCCTTCGTGCTTTTACTCTCATCTTCACCGTATAATAATGATATGATAATGAGATGGCACAGCATTTCCCTTCGTGCTTTAATCCTCACAATCTCTAAAATAAATGACATTGTATGCAAATAAGGCACAGCATCACCCTTCGTGCTTTTCACTCTTCCTCACCAAGCAACATTAATCCTAAATAGCTAAACAAGGTAGGAAGCAATTTCACTTCAATCATAGTGTAATGATAACTCAACTCAACTTCAACTTCCCAACTTCAAAATTACCAATAGATATGAAAGCGAGCAATTGAAGAAGTAATTATCTAACTACGACATGGAAAGCATAGTCATTAAAACAACATAGTACAATAAAATAATTTCTACCCGCATGCTTTATCCCAATGACAATGCTTTTATACTCGTCATCTTACATATATGTCATCCCCACACATAATTCATGCAAAAAATAGACCAGCAAATCCTAATTTCCACAAGTCAAGGCTAACCACGACACTTACCTCACTCTGTAACTAAGCCAATCAACCAACCACGACATTGTCTTTTGAACAAGCCTCCAAACAAATCAAATCTAACCAATTGTCGATCAAACAATTCAAAAATAAACTTTAGAAACTATTCACGAAGGAAAAGGTTCGATCTTTGATGAATTTGAAAAAGTCAACAAAAGTCAACCCCGGGCTCGCTTGGTTAAAACTCGAGATTAAGACTAAAACTCGATTACACATTCACCCTGAGCCCGATTAAGTGATTTGTTTTGAAATCCTACTTCAATTTGAGGTCTAAATCTCAGTTTTTATGAAGTCCCTAATTTCTGCCATGAAATCCTAGATTTAATGTTGAAAACACATGAAAAGTATTGGGTAATTGAAAGGAAATGGAGTAAAATTGCTTACTAGTTATTGTGGGAGGACGAAACTCTTGGAAATCGCCTCTAAAGTGTTTAGGGTTGAAAAATTGTGTAAAATAAGGTAAGTACTGATATTTCCCTTTTTTAGCCAGCTGTGGATGTCGTATATAGAATTATTGTTTGCAATTGCGACAATCGCAATTGCGAGAAACAGGTCGCAAATCCGAACTGTGCCCCCCATCTTGCTTTAGTCGCAATCACGACAAAATATCGCAAATGTGATGTCCCATCCAATAGCAAATGCGATCAATTTGTGAACCTTCCTAAGCCCAGTGCTAAGTCGCAAATGCGACCACGCCATCGAAAAATCGGAGACTAGGATGTCCACAATTGCGAATATTTCCTCGCAAATGCAAAAACTACCCTACCTAGTCCCCCATCGCAATTGCGAGCTCAACTTTGCAAAATCGGAGTTGACATTTGCAAACTGGTCATTGCAGATGCAAGACCTACATCCCAACACCAAAACTGAAGCACACAAGTAGTCCTCACACTATCCAAACTCATCCGAAAAGCGTCCGAAACTCACCTGAGCACCTCAGACTCCAAACCTGACATGCACACAAGTGTAATAACATCATATAAACTCACTTGCGCTATCAAAAACCAAAATAAAATCTATAACCATGAACTAGACATCAAAACGAACGAAATTCAAAAGAAAACTCAAGAACCTCTAAAATTACAATCAAGCGTTTGAGTCCTACCAAACCAACTCCGAATTGCACCAACTTTTGGTGACAAGTTCCAAATTAAAAAGAGGATCTATTCTACGTCCCAAAACCAAAATTCGAATTCGATAGCCACAAAGTAAGCCTACGATCAAACGTAGGATTGTTAACTCTAGGCAAAACAAGTCAAATCAACCTAAGGACGTCCGATTTTACCTTCGGGCATATGCCCAAGTCCAAAATCACAATGCGAACCTACCGGAATCGTAAAAACATAACCTCTCGATCATTTACCCAAAATATTGTCTGTGGTCAACTCTAGCCTCATTTTTTGTCAATTATTTTAATTTTAAACAAGATTTCATATAAAAGCTTATCGAAAAGTGATACGAACCATGCACGCAAATCAAAAAGTATCAAATAAATCTATGGGAGGTATCATATCATGAAAATAAGGGCTAGTGCTCAAACTAACCTATCGGGTTGTCACAGTTCGAGACTCAACACCAACACTGTTGTTCATTTTATTTTTTTCCTTTGAATTCAAGATATCCTACTATTCTGTATTTAGTGCTCAACTTGGGTTTTTTTTTCTCTTTATCTTTTTTTAATTCATAAATAATAATTTAGCACTAGTACATAGTAATCAACTTCTGCCCATAATAGTCTGCCCAGCTAAAGGGATCCTAATTTGTGGTGCGAGTTACACGGTACACGTAGTCATAAAACTGGGGACTGTTGGCATCTTCGTGAAGAGGTAGCAAATAGCTGACACTGGGTACAATCATGTGACCGGTATTATATGAGTTTCGAAATTATCAATACCGAAAGAGAGAATTTGAAAGCAAGGTACCGGTTAAAGAAGACACCATTAAATGAGCAGCCCTTACAGAGAATCCTAGCATTTTCACTCAACCATTATGCAGCTATCAAGATGGGTCTTTATTCACCTTAAAGAGGAGCTTGATTTAGGGATTTTGTCTCTCAAATTTTGTTATAAATATAGAAATTTGTAGTCACTGCAGGATCAAAATAATTGTACGAAAAGGGTTAATTACTCTCTTATTCTGCTAAATATTGTTATGCTAGAATTTAGTTTTTGATATTGTTCTTATTTCGAGAGAAGTTCAATCCAAGGCCCAGACTTGTCTTTTCTTAAATTATTTTCATTTTATTCAATTTAGTTTTTTACTGCTTTATATTCTTGGATCAATTTAATTCACTTGTCTATAAACTACGTTACAAAATTTAACTATACCGTTTTATGGGTAAACAAATGGAACTTGAAATAAACAAAAACAAAAAAACCTGGAATGAGAAAATACTGCCTGAAAATTGTATTTTCCGATCACTATGATTTTTGTTTGAGTTGGTAAAAGTTTTATAATTTTCTTTGTGAGAAAATAAAGGTATATGCCTTTGGTGAAGAAAAAAATGTTATAGCTATATGACCATTTGTGATATTTATCCATTTTTTTATATACTTTTAAAAAAAGAAGGGATATACATGCGGATCCAATATTTTTAAGTAATCAGTGCTCCACTACCATTAGCTTAGGTTGCCGCATAGTGTAAGTGTATCACTATTGAAACTTACAATGAAAATTTTTAACACAAACATATTATATGATTATTAGAGTACTATTTTTGGACAATAAAATAACTTCATCAATCTTCACACATGCAGCATTCTTAAGTAATAGTAACAGATAAAAGAAGGCAAAATACGCTACTTTAACCATCGACCTTGTCCTCAAATCCCTCTTACACACCTATTAAATACGGGAATAATATTATACACCAAAAGCTGTTAAAGGTGTATCAATTACACACCACTTCGGTGTTTTACCATATCATGTTAAAGATTGCTATTACACGCGCAAATCAACATCTGACACGTGTCATAAATCGGAAAAAAAATTGAAAAAAAACCTCTGCACACCCCCCCCCCCCCGACTCCACCCCCTCTCCACATCTTCCCAAAGAAAAAAATACAGAAAAGAAAAAACCCTACGCCCTCCTATTCTCTCTAACTCCATCATCTTCTCCACGACTACCATACTACCACCAACCCTTCTACTACAAGCACCTTCTTCCCTAACTATAGATTCAACTCTTTGCCCGATTTTTAACAAGTTTTAACAACATCCATCACAAATCCTTATACAAATTTCAAATTCAGCTCAAACCCAAAGCTTCAAATTTGTTAATGGTGCTTTTTGAATTTTATCAAAATTAATAACCTAAGTAAATTTTTATTCAACAATAATCAAGAATTCAAACTAATTTTCTAGGTTATGGAACACCAAAATCAACAACACCCGATTAAAATTCAAGCTTTTTCAAAAGGTCAATAATGGAAACTTTTACAAGACCCAATAGCTCCTCTTTTCTTCTTAGTCATGGGGGTTGGAGAGACGAAACATGAGGGGTAGACAAAACCAGGATAATTGATGGAAGTTGGGGAAGAAGACGAAACAGGAAGGGGGGGGGGGGGGGTAGGGGGGGAACGGCTGGGGTTTGGGGTTAGGGAAGAAGACATGGTTTACATTTTTTTCTTCTTTAATTTGAAAAGAAAATAGTTAAGAAAAGGGAAAAATAAAAATAAAAAAAAACTTCATCTCAGATAAATTTTGTAGTTTTCACGCGCCTCTTTTATGTGTAATACATGCGTGTGACACATGGTAAAAGAGGTGTGTAATTGACACACTTTTAAAAATTTTAGTGTATAATATTACTTCCGTGTTTAACAAGTGTGTAAGAGGAATTTGAGTGTAAGGTCAATGAGTAAAGTATGTAATTTGCCGATAAAAGAAAGAAAAATGAGAGAATTTAATAAGAAGAAAAACGGGGGCGAGGGGGAATTAACAAGAGATATAGAGAAACAATGGCAATCACAAAAAGCGCCTATGCCTACACGAGTTTCGATCCCGCGAAACAAACAAAATCAAGTGCCTATTATGTAATATCTAAATCAAAGCACCTAGCTTAACTTTTAATTCGTGGGTGTTCATTCCTTTTATATGTCATTTTTCCATTAATTTCGCATGTATATACACAGAATCTAAGCCAAACACAATGGGTCTTAAGCACCCACACTACTAAACGTGAATCCGCCCACACTAATACGAAGAGAATATGGACGTTGGCTTCCAATCATTTTGAACATACATGACGAGTAGAATGGTACAACTGCACTAACACGGAAGTACAATTTATTACAGATTTATTAAGGTAGATAGGTAAATAAGCTATAACACAGAAGTTTTATCATCCACAGGTTTAGTTTTTTTTTTCCCCTTTAATTAAACAATCAACCTAGTCTTTCACCTCCTG
>NC_031993.1:51319322-51384908 GCF_001879085.1 Nicotiana attenuata
GGGGGGGGACGGAAGGGAAGAGGGAATTTGGGGTTTGGCATGAACCCTACTTTATTTATTAATAGCAAAAGAAAACTTAATTAGCTCAGTTGGGGCGGAGGATATTAAGGAGAGATTCAGCCAAGGATGGGCAGCATCTGTTGATGCAGCAATCTGCATAGAGAGGCCTAACATTGCAGAAAGAGCAGCTGTTGGAGCAAAACTCAGAGCAAGACTCTGCATTTCCAGTGTAGAAACAGACCGCCATGAGTACTATTATCATCCAAATTACAACTAAAACATTGTTATTTTTCTTCACCATGGCTCTCTCTCTCTCCCTCTATATTTCACTTCTTCTCTATGTTTTACTTTGTTTTTGAAGGATATATATAGTACTTCTCAATCTTGGGATAGAAATAGAGAAAAAAAACTATTATACTTCTTGGAAGATCCATGATGGAGCAAATGTAACCTAGCCAATTCACATCAAGATGCGGGATTTAAAGTTGGTGGTTTCAATTAAGGTTTTTAAAACCAAACTCATTGTACATTTAAATATAAGATCAAATTTCATGTATATGTATTTGTACGTATTAAAATATTGGATTCTGTTGAATTTATTATTCAAAAACCTTAGCCGCCTTCAAGTCTTCCCTATAGAGCCGCCTCTTAAGGCTCACCTAACCATCCGGTCCCTCGCCGCCTCCCACACAAAAAGAAAGACACATAAAATATGTCGACAAATCTATATTATATTTCATGATTAAGACAATAATATTAGTGTTTCCTTTTTTTGTTTTTGATTTACTCAAGGACAATAATTGAGTTAATAAAGTCCACAAATAATTGAGAGAGAGAGAGAGTGTTATAAGTTACTCCCTCCGGTCCAAAATAAGTGATTTTTTGGCATTTTTCTTGTGGTCCAAAATAAGTGATTTTTCCAAATTTCAAGAATGAATTAATTATTCTTTTCCTACATTGTCCTTGGAGTAAATAGTGTTGGAATTTGTGTTAGGAGTGTTTATGTGAGATAGTAAAGGTTAATATGATCAATTTATTTGCTAATTAATGCTAAAAGGTGAATTTCTTAATCTGTGTGAAAACATCTAAAAAATCACTTATTTTGGATCGAAGGAAGTACTATCCAAGATAGCTACTAGCCTACTGCTTAACCATTGGGCCCAACAATAGTTGTACCAGAGACAGTGAACTCTCATATTGTCCAAGTAAGCACTCTCCACGTTGGGCATCCAGCAAAATTGCTCTGGATAGAATTTGACTGAACTTTCTTTTCCGTTGTTTTTTTTTTTCAATGAAGGAAAACCAGAAAATTAATCTGAAAACAATTAGCATGTATTTTACCTTTGAAATTTATCTGCGTTCCTTGAAATATTACTTCCTCAATTTTAACAGATGCCTTAATTTTACATTTATTTCTAAAAACTAAATTAACAATTAAAACGTTAATATGTAAGAGGAACATGTAGGGTCCTATAACGAAACTCTCTATCTCTATTTAGGGGTCGTTTGGTAGGAGGTATTAGATAAAATAATGCAAGCATTAGCTCTATGCATTACTAATACCTTGTTTGATACATTTTTTTAACCTGTGTATAACTAATACTTGTATTAGTTATGCATCATACTTGTCATTATCCTATGTATAAGTAATGCATAGAAAACTATGGCATTAGTAATACCATGGCTGTTAATGCATGCATTAGTATGGTTAATGATAAAATTTTCCTTAAAGTCTCTTAAAGCTAGAGAATATGGAGGACATTTTTGTAAACAACTATTTTTCTTAAAAATTATGCAATGCATTATAATTTTAATACACCACACCAAACATGTAACGACCCGCCCGGTTGTTTTGAGAGTTGTAGCCCCGTTCCCCCATTTACTGCTCCTTTTGTGTTCTACAGTTGTTATTTGGCTTATCAGGTTAGTTGGTTCGGATCCGAGAGATTTCAGATTGTATTGAGACACTTAGTCTCTTGATGGAAAGCTTAAGTTGAAAAGTTGTCCGGATATTGACTTATGTGTAAACGACCTCAGATTTGAGTTTTGATGGTTCTTTTAGCTCCGTTAGGTTATTTTGGACTTAGAAGTGCGTCCGGATTGTGATTTCGAGGTCCGTAGTAGAATCCGACTTGAAATGGCGAAAGTTAGAATTTTGGAAAGTTTGACCGGGAGTGGACTTTTTGATATCGGGGTCGGATTGAATTTTCGGAAGTTGGAGTAGGTTCGTGGGGTCATTTGTGACTTGTGTGCAAAATTTAAGGTCAATCAGACGTGATTTGATAGGTTTCAGAGTCGTTTGTAGAATTTGGAAATTTCAAAGTTCATTAGGCTTGAATCCATGTGCAATTCGTGTTTTTGATGTTGTTTGAGGGTTCGACTAAGTCCGTATCATGTTTAGGACTTGTTGGTATGTTTGGTTGAGGTTCCGGGGAGCTCAGGTCAATTTCGGGTGGTTAACGGACTTGGATTTGAGTTAGAGAAGCACCTGAAGTTTTACTGCTACTGGTGTAACCGCACCAGCGGAGTGGGCACCGTCGGTGCGAGCCCGCAGAAGCGGGAAGAGAGTCGCATAAGCGGGTAAGAAATAAATGGCAGTGGTCACAGGTGCGAGGTTCTTTCCGCACCTGCGAGGCCACAAATGCGGCGAAAAGGGTGCAAAAACGGAGTTTGAAGGGTTGGAGAAGTGTAGGATGTTTTGCAGAAGCGGATCATGGTCCGTAGGCGCCTCTGCAGGTGCGAGATCTGGGGCGCAGGTTCAAGCCCAGGTGAGTTAAGTCACTTCCGCAGGTGCGGAGGGTTCACCGCAAAAGCGGGACCACAAAAGCGGATTATGGGACTGCAAGTGCGGTTTAACTGGGCAGAACATATAAAGGCTAGGGTTTGCGATTTTGGCTTCATTTTAACATTTTGGACTCGGAATTGGCGATTTTTGAGACAGATTTCGAATGGATTTTTTAGGTAAGTCACTTGTTGTTAAATTTCTTCAACAATTATGGGTCCTCATTGATTTTCCCACCTAGTTGGTGTGTTTTTGAGGTATAATTTGGGGATTTGAGGCTAGGAATTTGGAGAGTAATATTGGGGATTTGAATGGCCATTTGGTGTCGGATTTCGATAAATTTGGTATGGTTAGACTCCTAAGTAAATGGGCTTTTCGGATTTTGTGACTTTTGTCGAATTTCGAGATGTGAGCCCGGGAGCCGGGTTTGAGCCAATTTCAAATTTTGAGCTATAGTTTCGTGATCTTATAGAATTAATTTATTTAGCCTATATTGGTTGTAGTGTACTGCTTGTGGCTAGATTCGGGTCATTCGGAGGCCGATTTGCGAGGCAAAGGCATGTTGGAGTAATGTTTTGCCCAATTTGAGGTAAGTAACACTTTCAAACTTGGTTTTGAGGGTTCGAAAACCCGAATTATGTGTTATGTGATTGGTATTGAGGTGACACACATGCCAAGTGACGGGCGTGCAGGCGTGCACCATGTGAATTGGGCCCTGGTCGATTCCTTGGCACTGTAAAATGGTCCAATTTTGTTGATATCCGTGATTTCACCATCTGATAAAATAAATGAGCTGTCAATCATGCTAAAGATCATGTTTAGGCTATATGTTTGTACTGTTGGGACCCATAGTAGTCCTTTCTTACTGTTGACTTACTGATCTCATTGATATTTCGTACTCAGTCATGTTCATTCATTTCATATCATATCTCAGTCTGTGTTGTTATTTATTGATACATCATATCATCATGTTCGGGCTAGTTTCATGACATTTGTGAGCCCGTGGGTGAGATTGGAGAGATTATGACTGAGTGAAGCCGAGAGCCTGATTATGAGTGACATTTATGGGATCGGCTGCACGCCGCAACGATTATACTGATTTATGATAGCGCTTGGGCTAAAGGAGCCCCTCCGAAATCTACACACACCCCTAGTGAGAGCAGTTGATATTATTGAGGGATGGATCTTCGCTGGACATGGATCTTGTCCGAAGCATTATAAACCCGGAGATAGATCTTCTCCACGAGGTGGATTGGCCCTACTCGGTACTGGGTGACTGATGGTCAGTGATGTATATATTTCAGGATGGACTTCCATGGGCCGTATGGGCCATATACAGTACCGAGTGATTGAGAATTTGAGAGTGTGAGCATATGAGGCTGTCAGCATGGTGCATTGGCATGTAGAAGTAGAAGAGTTACATTCTTCATATCATTCAGATTTGATCTGTTTTACTGTTTTCAGCTATCTATTGATCTTGAAAGCATGCCTACGATTCTGCAATCTTATTTCTATTTTAAACTGTGCTGGTTGAATTTTCACTACCTTTCAGTCCAAAGGTTCAATTTGTTACACATTGAGTTGGTTGTACTCACTCTATATCCTGCACCTCGTGTGCAGATGCAGGTGCTTCCAGTCACCACGACTGTTGATTGAGGAGTTAGATCCCGCAGACTATCGAGGTAGCTGCATGGCGTTCGCATACCTTGACTCTCCTTCATTATCTTTATCTGTATTTCAGTTCGAGAGGCTACTGAACCATTAGGAAACTTCACATTATTGAATTCTTGTCGTGCGAATCTGTTGATTCTGGTAACTAAACTTCTGTTATTTTATTCTCTCACAGTTGGCAAGGACACGTACTACTGGGCAGGATGGACAACCACCAGTACCACCAGTTAGGGTCGCGAGAGGCCGAGGTCGCGGTAGAGGCCGCGGTAGGGGCAGAGGTGCAGCTCGTACAACAGCTAGGGCTGCACCTGCAGATTAACCAATTTCCCCAATTCAGGAGTAGGTCCTAGTTATGGATGCGCCTGTGGGGCCAATTCAGGCACCACCCGTGCCCATGTGATTCCAGGCCTTCAGAAGGCCTTAGCTCAGATTCTAACTGTGTGCACTAGTCTTGCTCAAGCGGCCTTTGTTCCGGCCGCAGCAACCACTTCTTAGGCCGGGGGAGGTACTCAGACTCCCACCGCCCGTACACCCGAGCAGGTGATGTAGGGACTCCAGACACAGGGGCACTACCAGCCCAGCCGGTGGCAGCTGCTCAGGCCCATGTGGTTCCTGTTAGGAGTGATGATGAGCAGCGGAGACTAGAGAGGTTTGGTAGACTCCAGCCTCCATCTTTCAGCGAGGCAGAGTCGGAGGATGCCAGGGTTTCTTGGATAGATGTCAAGGGATTCTCCGAACAACAGGTATTCTGGAGACCAGTGTGGTCTTGTTCACTACTTTTTAATTTACTGGGGCTGCCTTCAACTAGTGGGAGGATTATGAGAGGCGTAAGCCGGTCGGTGCAGCGCCAATTACATGGCAGGAGTTATCCGTTCTCTTCTTGGAGAAGTACGTGTCGCAGTCTCGCAGAGAGGAGCTGCGCAGACAATTTGAGCAGTCACGTAAGGATGATATGATTGTGATGCAATACGAGATGAGGTTTTCTGAGTTGGCCCATCATGCATTATGGTTGGTCCCCAACGATAGTAAGAGGATCGGGTGTTTCATTTATGGTCTCACATTTCAGCTGCGGGTGCTTATAACTAGAGAGAGGGTATCTGGTGCTACTTTCAATGAGGTTGTTGAAATTCTCGACGGGTAGAGATGGTTCGTAGCCAAGAGCGAGTTGAGAGGGAGGCCAAGAGGTCTCATGGATTAGGTGGTTTTAATGGTTTTCCTTCTGGAGGTCAGTTCTACCATGGCAGGGGTCGTCCCTATAGGCATGCTCGGACGGCTCATCCAGTTCACCGTGGTGCATCATCTGGCCATGGTTCACATAGTTCTCAATAGGGTCACTCATCTCTCAATTCTCTTCCAGCTCAGAGTTTGTTTCATGCTCCATCAGCTCAGGGTTCATCTCTGTGGGGTCCTTCTAGTAGTTATTCCGATGCTTGGGGCTCCCTTCAGTCCTCATCGCCATTCACAAGGAGAGGTTGCTTTGAGTGTGGAGATTTGGGTCATATCAAGAGGCATTGTCCCCACCTTTCAGGAGGTTCAACTCAACAGAGAAATCAACCAATGACTTCTGGACACGTTACTTCACCACCGGCCCAGCTAGCTCGGGGTGGAACTCGGTCAGCTAGGGGTCGCCCTAGAGGGGGAGGTCGATCAGGTTGCGACCAGGCCCGATTCTATGTACTCCCTGCCAGACCAGATGCTATTGCTTTAGATATAATGATCACATGTATTGTCTCAGTATGTCATCGAGATGCTTCTAAATTATTTGACATCAGTTCCACCTATTCATATGTATCATCGTATTTTGCTCATTATCTAGATATGCCCCACATGAGTATTTAGTTTTATCTGTTCATATATCTACGCCGTTGGGCGATACTATTATTTTGGACTGTGTGTACCAGTTGTGTGTAGTGACTATTGGGGGATTGGAGACTAGAGTTGATCTCTTGCTGCTTAGTGTGGTTAATTTTAACATGATCTTGGGTATGGATTAGTTGTCTCCACTACTAAAAAATCAGGTTTTAGCGACAGACAAATTTTGTAGTTAAACAGAAAAATCCGTCTCTAATCTCATTTAGCGACGGATTAGCAACGGATTATCAAGAAATTCTGCTAGGTACGAGAATTTTAGCGACAGATTAGCAACAACGTTCGTAGCTAATTCCAGTTTTTTTGTAGTGATGTCATTCTATTTTGGATTGTCACGCTATGACTGTGAAGTTGGTGATGCTGGGGTTGCCACGGATTGAGTGGCGAGGTTCCTTAGATTATGTTCCCAGTAGAGTGATTTCGTACTTGAAGGCCCAGCGGATGTTTGGGAAGGGTTTTTGGTGCAGATACCCCAACCATTAATTATGTTCCGGTGGTGCGAGATTTTCCAGATGTGTTACCTGCAGACCTACCGGGCATGCCACCCGACATGGATATTGACTTTGGTATTGACTTGGTACCGGGCACTCAGCCATTTCTATTCCTTCATACCATATGGCACCGTCTGAGTTGAAGGATTTAAAGGAGAGTCTTCAGGAACTCCTTGAGAAGGGGATTTTAGGCCTAGTGTGTCACCTTGCGGTGCTCTAGTTCTATTTGTGAAGAAGAAGAATGTCACTATGAGAATGTGTATTGATTATAGGCAGTTGAACAAAGTCACAATCAAGAACAAATGTACCTTACTGCGTATTGATGATCTATTTGACCAGCTTCATGAAGCGAAGGTGTTCTCCAAGATTAATTTGAGGTCAAGGTATCACTAGTCGAAGATTTGAGACTCAGATATTCTTAAGACAACTTTCAAAACCCGTTATGGTCATTATGAGTTCCTTGTGATGTCTTTTCGGTTCACCAACGCTCCAACAGCGTTCATGCATATGCTGAATAGTGTATTTCAGCCTTATCTCGACTCGTTTGTTATCGTGTTCATTGATGATATCCTGGTGTACTCCCATTGCCATAAGGAGCATGCCTAGCATTTGAGGATTGTGTTGCAGTGGTTGAGGGAGGAGAAACATTATGCCTGTCACGATCCAAACCGATGGCTGCGACGGGCGCCCGGTACCTTACTCAACCGAGTACCAATGTAACGTATGTTTCTTATTACATCATCATATACACGTGACATACGGGCCTAATAGGCCAACATGATCATTTGTAAACTCAAAATATAGGCCGACAAGGCCGTACACTCTTTCACGTGCACGACATATGTCTACAAGCCTCTAGAGTACATAAATGCCATAAAGGCCGGGACACAGTCCGGCCATACCAAACAATACACGTCTAAATCATACTAACCAAACAAACAACTCCGAAGCAAATGGAGCGCACCAACATCTTCCGCTGAGCTGATAGCCTACTTGGAGGGCTCTCGACCTGTCTATCGGGACTTGCGGGCATGAAAAGCAGCGTCCCCAGGCAAAAGGGACGTCAGTACGTGATGTTCTACACGTCAATACCACATAAGAGGGGGGGTGATTTGTGTGGTACCTAATTTTCGCGTTAGAAGAACCTGGTTCTTCTAAGTGTTCTAACTACAGCAGTTTGCGGAATAATAAATGCTGAAAGTAAAGTGCACAGAGATTTTTACGTGGAAAACACCTAGCTCAAAAGGTGAAAAAACCACAACTTACTACTCAGTAGGATTTTCCCAAACTCCACTAAAATCACTGAGCCAAAAACTGCATTTACAAAACTCTTTGTAAACCTAAGGATTAATTCTAATCCCAGTGTAGCACACAGCCTCAACTGTTGCGACACTTTCAAGTTAACTCTAACTTGAATACTCAATATACCTATTACAATTGCTTCTATGAAAGCTGAAAGGTACAATATGAAAACCTACTACAATTGAACTAGACTTAGAATAAACACTATGATGAAACTGGTTCTTCTATCTTAGTTCATGTAGCTTCAGACGTGCACACTTGTATCTCGCATATGTTGCTTGCAAATCAGACTTGATCTTTTTGCTCTCAAATTTGCTGAACTTCTTCTTATGTGCAATCACCTGTAAAAGAGAACAATCGTTATATTTATAGAGTTAGTAATCAGAGTTTGATAAGAACTCGAATTGTGGATCCTTTGACAATTCGAGTCCAAGAACAACTCTAACTCCTAATCCATATCCTTGATCCGGATACAATTCTCTTTTCATAAGGAGACTTCAACTCCTTATCTATATGCAATCTTTTGATCAATTCAGAAGATATTGTTGCTGATCCTTGAGACTTATCTTCTTCACGCGTATGTCACATGTGTAAGCATATCAACACAGATATTGTTGCTGATCCTTGAGACTTATCTTCTTCACGGGTATGTCACATGTTTAAGCATATCAACACTGTGTCTCACATGATGGACCTGGTTCATGACTGAGTTTATTTTGTCAATCTTCAAAACTTCATCTGAACTTGGGCCAACAGTACGAAATAATGTTACCGAGTATGTAAGGAAATATATTAAAGCTGAAACTGAAATGATAATATGATAACTGAAAGCAACTGGGGATCAAAGATAATCTGAGGATATGATCATCAGCTGATACTGACTCAACTCTCTCAATATAGTGAGTAAAATAGCTGTCCGACCCTATAAGGCTCGGTATGTATATATATCTGCTCTGCCGTAGTAGGCTCGCTCATAGGCGCTCGGCCGTACTAGGCTCTGTATCTCGACCAACTAGGCTCGCTCATAGGCGCTTGGCCATAACATGCTCGGTATATAACTTACCATCTGATCAGAGGTTGCCCAATAGGGGCCTGCCTATCGATTATAGCTAGATGGTAATGAAAATAATTTAATACTTCATATATAAACTCTCTGCTCTCTTTAGTGGAATAGGAAAAATACTTAATTGAATATGAAGTCCCGGTAAGGAGAATATTGTAACTTACAAATCAGGAAAAATATACGCAATTTACGAGACTAGAAAAATATACGTAAATTTCGGGATATGAATTTTTCTTTATGCCTCGTTATCAAACTTGTGTAATTACGAGATCATGCAAAATAAAAGAAGAGCTTAACCTTAACATACCTGTTCCTTGAATTATTTGAATGAATTCTCTTCTGCAAAATTTACACTGGAATTCCTTGAAATCTTGGACGAATTTGTTCTGCTTTGAACTAAAGAATGGATTTAAACTTAAAGCTTGTTCCAACGTTTTTTGAAGCTTCTGTTTCCAAGTTCTTGATTTCAAACCAAAGAAATGAATTGAGGCTTAAGGATTTTTGGACGAAATGAAAATGACTTCTGTTTCTCACGTTTTTGGTTCAAAGACAGAATGTGCTTCCTTTGATGAATTGCATAGTAAGTCACAAGTCTTACTTGCTAAGACTTAAATTCAAGTTATGTCTTAGTCATATACATAAATTGCCATCTGGCAACAGTGATTTACTTAGTCATTTGCAATGTTGTGGCTTCTTGCCACGTGGGGTGGGGGCGGGATATTAATTTTTATCCACTTATTAGTTAACTAGGTAATGTCCTGTTACCCGGTAATTAATTAATTACCCGCATAATTTTAAAATTACCACAAATTACTAAAAAAATTTAAAATACTTCATACATACTTTATATATTATACAACCATGGTCATATGGTACCTTGAATGGTACTAGTTCATAATTATCGGGTATTATCGCTCGACCCGTATTTTATTCCAAATTGTCCACTTCAACGAAACTCGTTTTCTTTAATCCGTGTACCCCTTTATCCTTCATGAATTTATTCATCACTTGCAATCCTTATAATATCCAAATAATCTTTTCCTTGGACTGATGTTAATTACCTTACAACAAATTCAACGCCCAATACTACAGGGTGCAACATCGTCGTAACTTAATACTGCAAAGCGTAACATCACCGTAATGTAATACTGCTGGGTGTAACGCCATCGTAATATATTACTGCAGAGCATAACATCGTCGTAGCATAATACTGCAGGACGTAATATCGACATAATATTGCGGGGCGTAACAATGCCAAGTTCTCAAAGTGTGAGTTTTGGCTCAATCTAGTGGCGTTCTTGGGGCACGTGGTGTCCAATGAGGGGATTGAGGTGGATCCGAAGAAGATTGAGGCGGTTCAGAGTTGGCCCACACCGTCCTCGGCTACGGATATTCGGAGCTTTCTAGGGTTGGCTGGTTATTACCGTCGCTTCGTGCAGGGTTTCTCGTCTATTGTATCGCTCTTGACCAAATTGACCCAAAAGGGTGCTCCTTTCAGGTGGTCGGATGAGTGTGAGAAGAGCTTTTAAAAGCTTAAGACTGCCTTGACCACAACTCCAATTCTAGTTCTACCATCAGCTTCTGGTTCTTATACAGTGTATTGCGATTCTTCTCGGATCGGTATTAGCTATGTTTTGATGCAAGAGGGTAGAGTGATTGCTTATGCTTCGTGTCAGTTGAAGCCCCATGAGAAGAACTACCCTATTCATGATTAGGAGCTGGCTGCTATTGTTCATGCGTTGAAGATTTGCAGACACTATCTCATGGTGTGTCTTGTGAGGTATTTACTGGTCATCGTAGCCTCCAGCACTTGTTCAATCAGAATGATCTAAATTTGAGGCAGCGGAGATGGTTAGAGCTCCTAAAGGACTATGATATTACTATTCTGTATCATTCGGGGAAGGCCAATGTGGTGGCCGATGCTTTAAGTAGGAAGGCAGTAAGTATGGGTAGTCTTGCATTCATTCCAGTTGGTGAGAGACCTCTTACAGTTGATGTTCAGGCCCTGTCCGACTAGTTCATGAGATTAGATGTTTCGGAGCCCAGTAAGGTTCTAGCCTGTTTGGTTTCTCGGGCTTCCTTATTTGATCGTATCAGAGAGCACCAGTATGATGATCCTCATTTGCTTGTCCTTAAGGACAAGGTTAAGCACGGTGAATCCATAGATGTGACTATTGGAGATGATGGGGTGTTGTGGATGCAGGGCAGGGTATGTGTGCCCAATCTTGATGGGCTACAAGAGTTGATTCTTGACGAGGCCCACAGCTCGCGAAATTCCATCCATGCGAGTGCCGCGAAGATGTAGCAAGACATGAGGCAACACTATTGGTGGAGCAGAATGAAGAAGGACATAGTTGGGTTTGTAGCTCGGTGTTCTAACTGTCGGCAGGTAAAATATGAGCATCAAAGACCAGGTGGATTGCTTCAGAGGATAGAGATTTCAGAGTGGAAGTGGGAGCGGATCGCCATGGATTTCGTAGTTGGGCTCCCATGGACTTCAAGGAAGTTCGATGCTATTTGGGTGATTGTGGATTAGCTGGCCAAGTCCGTGCACTTCATTCCAGTGGGTACTACTTATTCCTCAGATCGGTTGGCTGAGATTTACATCAGAGAGATTATTCGCCTTCACGGTGTGCCAGGTTCCATCATTTCAGATAGAGGCACGCATTTTACATTTCAGTTTTGGAGAGCTATGCAACGAGAGTTGGGCACTCAGATGGAGTGGAGTACAATGTTTCACCCTCAGACGGACGGACAGTCCGAGCGCACTATTCAAATATTGGAGGACATGCTACATGTGTGTGTCATTGATTTTGGGGGGTTCGTGGGAGCATTCTCTGCCGCTCACGGAGTTTGCTTACAATAACAATTATCACTCGAGCAATCAGATGGCTCCATACGAGGCTTTATATGGGAGGCGGTGTAGATCTCCGGTGGGTTGGTTTGAGCCGGGTGAGGCTAGGCTATTGGGTACTGACTTGGTTCAGGATGCTTTGGACAAGGTTAAATTGACTCAGGAGCAGCTTGATGAGTGGTGATTTTACCACTCATTCTAGTCCCTTTTCTTTAGTTTTTATGTCCTTTAATTGTAATATGATACTGTTTATGGTGTGTATTGTTAGATTTTCAGATAAATGATGCCATGAAGACAGTTGAATTCAATTGAAGTCGAATTGAGCAAAAAAAGGGTTGAAACAATGCAAAACTCTTCAGTGATTCCGCATCTGCAGAAGACTGGTCGCAGAAGCGACCTCGCATCAGCGAGGAAATGGTCCGCATCTGAGGAATTGAGATACCTTTCCTGGAATCGCATCTGCGAGACAAGAACCACTTCTGCGGTTGCGCATCTATGCTTGAGAGTCCGCATCTGCGGAGCCAGAAGTTCCCTTCAATTTTCGCATCTCCGATAGGCTATCCACATCTGCGGAGCCGCACCGGCGAGGATTCTTCCGCATGTGTGGTCAACGGGTTTCAGACCTGGGCTGGAATGACATTTCATATTTTCTCCACTCCAAACCCACAAATACACGACCTAGCCTATTGGAAACAGATCTTTGGCATATCTTCGGACATCTTTGGGCAGTCTTTGACCTATTTTGAGAGAAGAACACAAGTTTTGGAGCTAGGGTTCTTGCACACACACTTTGGTCCTGAAGAATTGAAGCATTTAGTTGAGAATTTCTTACTCATTTAGGTCATTTCTTCATTTCCTTGCTTTGTATTGTATATCTAAGTGTGTAGTATTTATTCCAACACTTGTATCTTGTTTATGGAAATATTCATGTTTAAAGTGTGGATTAAATACCTTGTTGTGCTTATGTATTGGACGTTTTTTATTTATTACGACTTCCCAAATTCTTGTTATTTTAATTATTCTTGTTCTTTTATGTTTCCAAAGAGACTAGCTAGCACTAGGACTCGCCCAATAACTTCGAATCAATTTTGGGAATGATTATTTGGGGTCGGGAAAGATTAATTAACCAGAATTTGAGGTTTTAACCCTCATTTTATAGATTCTACCTATGGATAGGATTGAACTACTTGTAGCCATATCCGAGTGTGCTTAATCTCTTACTTGATTTAGGGATAATTCAATTGGGAAGTCTTGTTAATCTTTGGAAGAAGCTAATATAGAATTATTATCCGTGGCTAATTAACATAAACTCGCTCAGATTTGTAAAATCGTGAAATACATTGGATTGTTACTTGAGTGTAATTCCCCGTGTATCCATACTTGTAGCCATTGATCATTTTACTTTCTTTCTAGGTTAGTTTACATTTTTGCATTTAGTAATAAATATTTTCTAAAAATAATTCTAAGTGTTTTGCATTGCGAAACAAGTGATAATTCTCTTACATCTAATCGCCTGCATATTGTTCTCTGTGAGATTCGACCCCGACTCATAGTTGGGTAAATTATATTGCATGCGACCGTGTCCATTTACTTTTTAGTAGTGGATTAGGACGTCATCAAAATTGGAACAATTTGTTGTAATTTAGGTTGTTTGAGAAATAAGCGTAAGTGCTTTGGTCCAAACTTGTGAATATTTGCGTAATTAATTTTTCTTAACTTTGGATAGTTTCTTGTTTGTTTCTTTTTTATTTTCTTAGTTTTTAAAAAATGGCATCATATAATGAAAATTGGTTGGATGGTAGTTGTTCATACTTTGATGACCCTTGTCCTTATTGTGGAGGACCACACTCGTGGCGAAATTGTTTAAATTCTCCCGGGGATGGATTGTACGCACAATCTCAAACCCATGAATGGAGTATTTGTGATAAGTGTAGTCTTCAAAATGGTCATTGGGATAATTGTGCTTATTTGTCCGTCCCTTCCCCAAGCCCCGCTATGATGATTCTAGTTTTCTTGATGAAATTTATAGGGATATGGAGGTGGAAGAAATTAAGCATGGTCAAAATGGAGAGTTCAAGCTCATGTTAGAATGCCTACCTAATGGAGGAAACAAACAGCAAAGTGCCTTGGAGGAGCTTTTGGAAAATAGTCTTCAAAACAACTTGGCGCTTGAAAGGTTGAACTCACAAATGGAAGGAATACTTGAAGCTTTAGAGGTCTAAAAAGCCTTGGAGGTGAATGATAGCCAAGAACCCTCCTCAGAGATTGAAGCCGAAAATTCTTCCTTGGCATTTGATCAAAGCTAAGAAGAACTCTCAAATGCTCAAAATGAGAAGATGATGCTCATGTTGGAGACCATTCTTGAAAATGAGGAGAAGCACAACTTTGCACTGGAGGACTTGAAGCAAGTCTTGACTCAAAATGATGAGGATATCCGCACTTTGGAAGGTCAAATGAAAATATTGGTCGAGGCTCACTATGCCCACCAACTTGAGAGTGTGGAAGGAAGTCAAGTGAAGCCCGACTATGAGGAAGAAAGTGAGCTTCACTTTGAGGAATCAAGAATTGAACATCCACCAACCGACTCCATTGGGTGTTAGTTATGCCAAGAAAAATATGGAATTAAAGTCAACCGGTGTAAATGCAAATATGGTTGAGATTGACTCTAGTCCACGGTGAAAAAGAGGATTTCAAAATCCGAGAAGAATTGCAATTTGGAGGTTTGATCTCACAATCCAAGTATTTTTCAACATTGGAATTGTGTGGTGATATGGGAATTGAACTACACGAGTCGATGAGGGATTACGAGGAGGAAAGACAAAGGCCATACATCTTACAATTTTAGGGAACAAGAAGGAAAAATGACATTCCTCCCATGAAAGCCAAGAAATACAAAATGAAGAAATTAATGCTTGGCTTGATCATGTACTTACCCCTCCCCCTCCCCCCCCCCCTCCCCCGCTTGTGGTCACAAGCTTGATTCTAAGTTGGGCGCCCAATTCATATTGTCAAAGTGGCTAGAAAAGTGGTAAAGTGATTTGCGTCGTGCCACGACGTTAAATGCGGCGCTTGGTGGGAGGCAACCCATTGATTTTTAAAATTTTTTAGTCGTTTTTGAAATTTTCTTTTTTTGGAATAGTTTATTACGTTATTTTTGACTAATCTACAAATTTTATTATTTTTTGGAGTTGAATTAAGGGATTTGAAGTGTTGGAACAAGCCAAAAAACGGTGGCTGCCCAGACCTGTCCAACTGAAGGCTGGTGCAACCGCACCTGCGGATACAATCACATAGGTGTAATCACGCAGAAGCGTGTTTCTAGGTGCAGATGCACAATTTCCGTAGGTCAGGGTAAGTTCTCGCAGAAGCGGCTGCGCAGAAGCGCTTCTCTGACTGCAGGTGCAAAAAATCGGGCAAGTTTACTAAACTAAGCCCTCATTTCATCAGGTATTCTCTGACCTTTTTTCCCCAAAACCCAAACTCCTCTATCTCTCACATACTCAAAATCTCCATTGCTCTTGATTTTTACTACTCTCACACAAGACAACACATGTATCTCTCATCTACTCCTCCCCACAACCCTGTTTTCTTTTCCCACTCTTTATTTGGGTTGATATTAGGGTGAGGAAATAGGTTGAGAGCATGTAGTGTGTGCTGTTGATTGTTGAACAAAAACTTTGGGGGAAATCTTAGAACCCAATTTGTGCGAAAAAGCATAAATTCGCACTGCTTGCAATGTGTTCGATGAATTTTCCAAAAGGAATCTTTAGCTAAGTACCACAAAATTGTGATAATAGAGTCGTAGGTTCATGTAGTGCACTAATTTAGAAGTCTTGAGTATAAATTAGGTGCTAAAAATCATGCAGAAGTGGAAAGAGTAGGAAAAAAACTGGGCTTTTCAACCGACTGATGAACATCGCAGAAGCGAGAGAAGTGCCACAGATGCGACCTTGCACCTGCATTGAAAGATCTGCAGGTGCGATTTTTGGCAAACTGGGAAAACCGTAGAAGCGGAGGAAAACCTGCAGAAGCGGGACCGCACCTGCGATGGTTCTTCCGCAGGTGCGGAAATTAGGCAGAATTCCCAATTCCAGTAGCTTTGCATCTAGGGCTTCCTGGGCCCGTTCGACTCAATTCTTTGGCCTTCTTGCTTTGTTTTAAATTGCCTAACATGATTCTACTGCCCGACTAACGTTGTTTTGATTTTTTTGAAGGTATTTTGAGCTAAAATGGACCCGAACATGAACGAAAATGCCTTGTTTGATCATGAAATTGAGGAGGAAGCTGTGGTTGAACAATTTGACCAGTCACACTTCATGTCGGCTGATTGTCTCCACTGGTGTTATGACAACCTCATCACCAAAAAGATAGTGCTTCAAAAAGGGATCGCCGAGGATAAATTGGCCGAGCGGCTCCAAGAATTCTATGGCCGTCTACAAAACTCTGGATGGTCATGCTTCATTCCTACTCCATGCAAACCCAATGAGGAGTGGGTTCATGAATTTTATGCGAATCTTAAGCATACAAAAAGTTGCCGACCCACAACTCACCATAAGGGGTAAGACAGTGAGGTTTGGGACTGAGCAGATTAATGACATACTCGGGATTCCTAACTATCCACTCGAGCCGGTGCTAGAAATAGATCATTGCAACAATGCAGAATGGCTTGTGTCTAAACTCTATCCCACAAGCGTGAGAGCAAAATGGGCCAACAAGAGAAGGGGTTTGAAGTCGATCGACTTCACAGCCGAAGCAAAATGTGGCTCTACATCCTCTGCAACAGGGTATCACCCAGTGGAAATGTCTCAGATATATCATACACTAGAGCTTTGATCATTGCATGCCTTCTTGACGGCATTCCTGTGAATGTCGGCCATTATGTCCTGCGAGAGCTGAGAGAGTATTTTCTAGACGACAACGTAGGGTTGATATTTCTTTCACTGATCACAGAGTTGTGTAGGTGGGCGGAGGTTGAGGTGCGCAACACCGATCATTGGTTTACGGCCGACAAACCCTTCCATCCATTAAGAGTAATGGGCGAGGGTAGTGCAGTAAAGAGAAAGAAGAGGAAAGTCACCACTACTGTTGTCGGACCAGAGCCATCCTCACAAGCAGCTGTGCTTGAGGGACCATTTGGGATGCTAAACTCCCAGCTTGGCGCCATCTGTGACTTAGTGTCATAGCTCCCAATGGGCCCTCATCCTCCCAGCCTGGGCCCGAGTACTTCACCGGGGAAGACATGAAGACCTACTTAGATGCACAAAAAAAGCAGGCAGAGTCTCAGGAGAAAATAGCAGCATCTGTTGGCATACTCGAGACAGCCTATGGTAACTTGGCCAAGGCACAAGCATCTCTTCAGTCAGACTTCCAAAAGGAGAAGGTGAAAAACAAGAAGAAGGGCAAGTTTATGATCAAGATGTGGATAGGCATAAAGGCCATCTTCAAATGGGGGCAGTCGAACAGGAAGATACCAGTTCAGGACGACGATGATAGCGAAGAGTATTATTTCATATCAAACGCTGCTGGTGATGATGCTGATGAGACAGATGATGTTGAGTCCGAGATTTCTTCATGTTAGTGATTAGCCTTCCTCCCGCAGTCTGCTAGTTTGATGAAGACCTTAGGGAGACCCTCAAACTACTTATATTTTTATTTGGATATTGTGCGGTGAGGACACTTCAATGTTGTTAGTTGGGGGTGGCTTTAGGGAGTACACTTTGTTTATACATTGATACTTGACTTGTGCCCTTGCCGGGCTTATTCTGTTGTATGGATATTGCCGGGTTTGTTTTGTTATTGCTTATCATGTGCTCTTGCCGAGCATAGTTGTGAGTGGTTATATATGTGCAGATTAGTCACTAATGTTGTTCTATTTTATTTTTCTTTCTTCCTTTATTTATTCTTTAGTAGTTTTTACTTTATGTTATTTTTGCTCCTTCAGTACTAGTTACTTTTTTTTGATTAAAACAGACTTACCATTTAATTAAAAACTGTCTTTACAAAACCAGGTTGATGCTGACCATCAGCCTCCTAATTACAATTACAATTAGCTAAACTAATTAAACTTTCAAGCAAATTACAACTATTTTACGAATACTTGTTCAATCCTTGCAAAGTTGGTTGCCATTTGCTATTTGATCTTCCTTGTACATGCATATGTAGGGAAATCTCTCTGCATATCCCTTCTACCACATATCTGCCTTTGTTGAATCTAAAGGAGTTCCTTTCTCGCCAAATACTGCAAACTACCATGGCAAAAGTTGCAATAGTTATAGCTGCCATGCCTGTTTTTCTTTTAACTATGTTACTGATCCATTCTATCTCTGTTTGCCAGCTGCCTATTCTCCTTGTAATTCCCAGCCATTTGAGTATTCTAACCCATATTATGTTTGTGCATGAGAATTCGAAAAATAGGTGACTAAATGTTTCTATGCTCTTAGCACAAAAGGCACATTCCTGCGACACTTGAATCCCAAACTTATGTAGTCTATCAGTATTGGCTAGCCTCTGATGAATTGCCAACCATAAATGAAACTTAAATCTTGGATGGATATGTGGATGCATATGTATGCTCTTCCAACCAACCTTGGGAAATTGAGGCACTATCTGAATATAGGCTCTTTGAATTTGAAATCTGCCTTGCTTCTCCATATTTGCTAATGTTGTAGTAAGGCTGGGGTGCGTTGAGCTCACCTGTAACAAATCTTTCTTTGCTTCTATGATCTTCCTGACCACCCAAGCTGCTATTTTAGGTGTGTCCATTGTGTCAACTTCCTTCTGCTTTATGTAATAACAATGAGTCCATTTGATCCATAATGCATCCTTTTTCATTGTCAGTGCCCATAATTGTTTCAGGATTGCTGCTTTATTCCATAGCCTCATGTTGATAACATTTAATCCCCCAGCTGCTTTTGGTATACAAACCTTGTCCCAAACTATCAGTGCTTTCCTAGATGTAGTACTTGAGCCAGTGCAAAGGAATGTTCTGCAATCTGTTTCAATCATCTTCATAATCTTCTTAGGCAATATGAATATTTGAGCCCAGTAAATCTGCATGCCAAAGAGTACAGACTTAGAGAGGTACTTTAAGGTGGTTCTATGTTGGTAACTAGATGCCAATAAAGGCTATGTGGTTTAAAAAGAAGCATAGTGCGAAAAGAAAGATACATGTGAGTAGTGTTCAAAGAGGGTGTAGTCACTTGTATCCCAAATGCTTATCCGACCCTTCCCTAAGCCTACATTACAAGATAAAAAATTCCTTATGGGATCTCCAACCGAATGTTCTCGAATAGGCGGCGAATTAAAATAAGGGCAAGCTTATGACATCATATTTTGTAACACTTGAACTTCTTTGTTGAGAGTGAGAGTCTTTGTGCATTTGTCCCTTGTGCTATTATTGAAAATATGGCGATTTTGGAACTTTCTTTCTTGTGAGGGAACATGAATTAGGATGGATTGGTGACATTGATGTATCCGGAAATGAGTAAATTTAGCATATGTAGTAGATTAGTGCTTTTAAGTCACTTCTTGAGGCTTATTGTTGTCACTTAATTGTTTTGATACGCCTTTGCATTTCCTGAAGTTTTTTTTTTAAATGAGGGAGTTATTTGGTTAAGACTCACAGGCTTGAGCCTAATTATTAGTACCAACCAAATCTATAAGTATGGTGCTTAATTGAAGAATGTGATTTGTAAATGAAAGCAATACTATTTGTGCTTTAAATGGTAGAATCCTCATTGAATTGTTGGTTTTGATTTGCTTGAGTACAAGCAAAAGCTTTGAGTTGGGGGTGTTGATGAATGGTGATTTTACCACTCATTCTAGTCTCTTTTCTTTATATTTTATGTCCTTTAATTGTAATATGAGAGCGTTTATGGGGTGTATTGTTAGATTTTCAAGTAAATGATGCCATGAAGAGAGTTGAATTCAATTGAAGTGGAATTGAGCAAAAAAGGGTTGAAACAATGCAAAACTCTTCAGTGATTCCTCATATAAGGAAGACTGGTCGCAGAAGCGACCTTGCATCAACGCGGAAATGGTCCGCATCTGCGGAATTGAGCTACCTTGCCTAGGATCGCATATGCGAGACAAGAACCACTTCTGCGGTTGCGCATCTGTGCTTGAGAGTCCGCATCTGCGGAGCCAGAAGTTCCCTTCAATTTTTGCATCTACGATAGGCTATCCGCATCTGCGGAGCCGTACCAGCAAGGATTCTTCCGCAGGTGCGGTCGACGGGCCATAGACCTGGGCTGGAATGACATTTCACATTTTCTCAACTCCACACCCACAAACACACAACCTAGCCTATTGGAAACAGATCTTTGGCATATCATTGGACATCTTTGGGCAGTCTTTGACCTATTTTGAGAGAAGAACACAAGTTTTGGAGCTAGGGTTCTTGCACACACACTTTGGTCTTGAAGATTTGAATCTTTTGGTTGAGAATTTCTTACTCATTTATGCTCATTTCTTCATTTCCTTGCATTGTATTGCATATCTAAGTGTGTAGTATTTATTCCAACACTTGAATCTTATTTATGGAAATATTCATGTTTAAAGTGTGGATTAAATACCTTGTTGTGTTTATGTATTGAACGCTTTTTATTTATTATGACTTCCCAATTCTTGTTATTTTAATTATTCTTGTTCTTTAATGTTTCCAAAGAGATTAGTTAACCCTAGGACTCGCCCAATAACTTCGAATTAATTTTGGGAAAGATTATTTGGGGTTGGGAAAGATTAGTTAACAAGAATTTGAGGTTTTAACCCTCATTTTATATATTCTACTTAGGGATAGGATTAAACTACTTGTAGCCATATCCGGGTGTGCTTAATCTCTTAATTGATTTAGGGATAATTCAATTGGAAAATCTTGTATGTCTTTGGAAGAAGCTAATATAGAATTATTATCCTTGGCTAATTAATATAAAGTCGCTCATATTTGTAAAATCGTGACATACATTGGATCGTTACCTGAGTGTAATTCCCCATGTATCCATACTTGTAGCCATTGATCATTTTACTTTCTTTCTAGGTTAGTTTACATTTTTGCATTTAGCTATAAACATTTTTTAAAAACAGTTCTAAGTGTTTGACATTGCATAACTGAATCGGCATGTTCGAAAGTTGAGGTCAAAGGATAAAGCTTCAGTGAAGGTGCAGTGGAGAGATCAGCCCGTCGAGGAGGCTACGTGGGAGACCGAGTGTGAGATGCGGAGAAAATATCCACACCTATTTGTGACTTCAGGTATTTTTCTACACCCGTTCGAGGACAGACGTTTGTTTAAGAGGGGGAGGATGTAACGATCCGGTCGGCCGTTTTGAGAGTTGTAGCCCCGTTCCCCCATTTACTGCTCTTTTTGTGTTCTACATCTGTTATATGACTTACCGGGTTAGTTTGTTCGGGTCCGGAGAGATTTTAGAGTGAATTGAGACACTTAGTCTCTTGATGGAAAGCTTAAGTGGGTAAAGCTGACCGAATGTTGACTTATGTGTAAACGACCTCAGATTGAGTTTTGATGGTTCCTTTAGCTCCGTTAGGTGATTTTGGACTTCGGAGCGCATTCGGATTGTGATTTGGAGGTCGGTAGTAGAATTTTGCTTGAAATGGCAAAAGTTAGAATTTAGGAAAGTTTGACCAAGAGTGGACTTTTTGATATCAGGGTCGGATTGGATTTTTAGAAGTTGGAGTAGGTTTGTGGGGTTATTTGTGACATATGTGTAAAATTTGAGGTCAATCACACGTGATTTGATAGGTTTCGACATCGTTTGTAGAATTTTGAAATTTTAAAGTTCATTAGGCTTGAATCCGTGTGAAATTCGTGTTTTTGATGTTATTTGAGGTGATTTGAAGGCTTGACTAAGTCCATGTCGTGTTTTAGGAATTGTTGGTATGTTTGGCTGAGGTTTTGGGGGCCTCGGGTTGATTTAGGGTGGTTAACGGACTTGGATTTGAGTCAGAGAAGCAGCTGAAGTTTTGTTGCTGCTGGTGTAACCGCACCTGCGGAGTGGGCACCGTAGGTGCGTGCTCGTAGAAGCGGGACGACAGCCGCAGAAGTGGGCAAGGGCTATTTCCGCAGAGCAGATCATGGGCCGCTGAAGTGCCTCCGCAAGTGAGACCCCTGGAGCGCAGGTGCGAGCCCAGCTGAGTTAAGTGACTTCCGCAGGTGCGGAGTTTTCACCTCAAAAGCGGGACCGCAGAAGCGAATTTTGGGACCGCATGTGCGGTTTGACTGGGCAGAACATATAAAGGCTAGTGTTTGCGATTTTGGCTTCATTTTAACATTTTGGACTCAGAATTAGGCAATTTTTTAGAGAGATTTCGAAGGGATTTTTGAGGTAATCACTTGTGGTTAAATTTCTTCAATAATTATGTTCTCCATTGTTTTTCCCACCTAGTTGGTGTGTTTTTGAGGTGTAATTTGGGGATTTAACGCTAGGGATTTGGAGAGTAATTTTGGAGATTTGAATGGCCATTTGGTGTCGGATTTTGATAAATTTGGTATGGTTAGACTCGTGAGTGAATGAGATTTCGGGTTTTGTAACTTTTGTCAGATTTCGAGACGTGGTCCCGGGGACCGCGTTCGAGCTGATTTCGGATTTTGAGCTATAATTTCGTAATTTCTTATAGAATTGATTCCTTTAGCTCATATTGATTGTACTTTACTTCTTGTGGCTAAATTCGGGTCGTGTGGAGGCCGATTGCGAGGCAAAGGCGTGTTGGAGTACAGTTTTGCCCGGAATAAGGTAAGTAACACTTTCAAACTTGGTTCGGAGAGTTCGAAATCCCGAATTTTGTGTTATGTAATTGGTATTGAGGTAACGCACATGCTAAGTGACGGACGTGCGGGCGGGCACTGTGTGAATTGGGACCTAGTCGATTCCATGGCACAGTAAAGTGGTCCTATTTGTTGATATCCGTATTTTTACCATGTGATAAAATAAATGAGCTGTCAATCATGCTAGAGATCATGTTTAGGATATATGCTGGTACTGTTGGGACCCATAGTGGTCCTTTCTTGCCGTTGACTTACTGATCTCATTGATATTTCGTACTCACTCTTGTTCATTCATTTCATATCATATCTCAGTCTCTATTGTTATTTATTGATACATTATATCATCATGTTTGGGCTAGTTTCATAACATTTGTGAGCCCGTGAGTGAGACTAGAGAGATTGATGACTAAGTGAGGCAGAGAGCTTGATTATGAGTGACATTTATGGGATCGGGCTGCACGCCGCAACTGTTATGCTATTTTGTGATAGCGCTTGGACTGAAGGAGCCCCTCCGAAGACTGCACACACCCCCCAGTGAGCTCGATTGATATTATTGAGGATGGATCTTCCCTGGAAATGTGTCTTGTTCGAAGTATTATATAACTGGAGATGGATCTTCTCCACGGGCTGGATTGGCCCTACTCGGTACTGGGTGACTGATGGTCAGTGATGTATATATTTCGGGATGGATCTTCCCTAGGCCGTATGGGCCATATACAGTACCGAGTGATTGAGCATTCGAGAGTGTGAGCACATGAGGCTGTGAGCATGGTGCATCATATACATCATGTGCATGGGCATGTAGAAGTAGAAGAGTTACATTCTTCATATCGTTCAGATTTGATCTAATTTACTGTTTTGAGCTATCCATTGAACTTGAAAGCATGCCTGCGTTTCTGCACTGTTATTTCTATTTTGAACTGTGCCGGTTGAGTTCATCACTACCTTTCAGTCCAAAGGTTGGATTTTTTACTTATTGAGTTAGTTGTACTCACGCTACACCCTGCACCTCGTGTGCAGATCCAGGTGCTTCCTTTCACGGCGGCGGGTGATTAGGGAGTTAGATCCCGGAGACTATATCGAGGTAGCTGCATGGCGTTCGCAGGCCTTGACTCTCCTTCATTATCTTTATTTGTATTTCAGTTCTTCATCCCTAGTTATTGTAGTAGACTGTATTCTGGAATAGATGCTTATGTACTCGGTGACACCCCGATTTTGGATAGACAGTAATGTGTTGCGGATTTATTTATGTTCAAAAAGAGTTTTCTTAAATATGAATTGCTTCTGTCTTTATTTTTATAGCTTTTACTCTGTTGAGATGGTTTAGTGGTGGCTTGCCTAGTTCCACGATAGGCGTCATCACGACGGTTGATTTTGGATCGTAATAAAACAGTAGATAAGAAAAAATATCTGCGAAACTAATGCTTCGTTACTAACCCATGTATTACTAATCCATATATTACTATACACCTTATTTCGCACTATTCTTATACACCCTACCAAACGACCCCTAAGAGCCATGCATGCTAACATAGTGTTTGAGACAAAGTTTAAGTACTTTCCACTCCCATTGTATTAGAATTTTGATTAACGTGTTCACTCTTTTGTCCCCCACATAGTTTGAGAACCAATGATCAAGCGCATGTGTAATTCTTCTTCTTATTAACAAGAAACTAGTGTACGTGCCTGCATTTTGCGCAGTTGTTAAAAAAAAAATATAAATATGCGGCTTATTATTGAAGACATAATTTTTATTTCAAAAAAACAAAAAAGAAAATTTTACAAATCAAATAGCTTTTCGTGATTCTTTTAGCGTCTTATTTCTTTGATAGAAAGAACATTCGAGAAATAATACATGTTCAATAATAACAACATATTTAAAATCAGTATATAACAAAAACAAAAATTAATAAACTAACGGTAATGTAAAAGTCTGGGAATGTAAACCTGAGATGTAACTCACCTTTTTTCTTTTCTTTTTCTAAGGCATTTTTATTCAGGGACAGAGTTAAAAGCTCGGCTACAGGTTCGGCTGAACCAGTAACTTTTGTTCAAAAAATATATTTGTATTAAAAACAAAAATTTATTAAATATATATAAATATCATATTTAGAATCTGATAATTAACAACCAAAAAGGATAGGAAATAAAAACTTGTCGTAGAGAAAGAAAAAAAATGAAGAAAAAGATAAGGGTCCATGACTAATTAAAATGTAATAGGAACAAATTCCCTCGTTTCTAATACTTACTTTTTCCTTTTCTTCATTTCTTTTGTAGATTTCCGTCCTATTTTTATCCTCCTATTTCTTAATTTAACCATCCAAAACTCCTGACTCGATCAGAATTATAATCACTCCACTCTTAAGTAATGAACGGGATCCTCGGAAGTTAAATTACAAACCTAAATCTATCACATAAGTGTGACTGAGAAACTTAATAAATTCAACTGGTTAATCTGATAAATAATTTGAACTTTTAGATATTGCAATTTGCACATAAGTTATTGTTTGTGAAATTGAAAAGGTCTTGATTTTAGTAATTGGAATGAGCACCGAGATGAACAATATATACCTCGCTGGGGTCATAATAAGAAAATCGTTTTTTGAAGCAGAAGATTAGTGTGTATCCACTCACAAAAAGAATAAAAAAATATCTCAATTTATTCTGCTTATTTTTCTTCCTTCCTCCCACACAAAAGGATTGAGTGCGGGGAAAAGAATATTGAAGACAATGATAAAAAAGTGGAGACCTATAAACTCCCGTGTAGACTAGATACCGGGGGCACCTCTAATTCTGAAAGGTTTAGACGCCAAGAAATTCATACAGAAACCATTCCCTTAGAGTGCGGCACCGATGCCCATTCCCAAAAAGTTTCACATGCCCGACATACCCAAATACAACGGAACAATGGACCCTAACGAACATATTACTTCATACACTTATGGGATCTAAGGAAATGACTTGAATGATGATGAAATCGAGTCAGTGTTGTTGAAAACGTTTGGGGAAACACTCTCAAAAGGAGATATGATTTGGTATCATGACTTAGCTCCTTACTCTATCGACTCATTTGCTATGTTAACGGACGCCTTCGTTAAAGCCCACGCAGGGGCCATAAAGGTGGCCACGAAGATGTCAGACGTCTTCAAAATTAAGCAAAGGAATGACGAGATGCTAAGGGAGTTCGTGTCCGGATTTCAAATGGAAAGAATGAAATTACCTCCGGTCTCCGATGACTGGCAGTACAGGCCTTTATGCAAGGTCTAAATTAAAGGAGTTCGATCGCTTCTCGGCAGTTGAAATAGAACTTGATTGAATATCCAGTCGTGACATGGTCAGATGTGCACAATCTTTATTGGTGAAAGATCAGGGTCGAGGAAAACCATTTGGGAGCCCGCTCGGGTTCAGTATATCCTAACAAATTTGCAGCCAAGCCCTCTAGGGACATAGACTGGGAATCGAGATTCAACAAAGACCGGTATCAGCCATATGCTAATCGAAGGAACAGCGGCCCGAGCTGCAACACTCCTCGGAGTGATCGAAGAAACGATCGAGGTCAAAGCTCTCGGGGACTCATGAGAAAAGCGGATTTGACAAGCACTCCGACCCCGCGAAAGCTCCTCGACTGTCGGAATACAACTTCAGCATCGATGCATCAGGGATCATCTCCGCTATTGGGAGAATTAAAGACACCAAGTGGCCAAGGCCAATACAGACCGATCCTTCTCAAAGAAACCCGAACATGATGTGTAAGTATCATGGTACACATGGTCATCGGACAGAAGATTGCATACAGCTAAGGGAAGAAGTGGCTCACTTGTTTAACGAGGGTCACCTTCGAGAATTCCTAAGTGATCGGGCTAAGAATCACCTCATGGAGAGAGATGCAAGGAGAAACGAACTAGAGGAACCACAACATGTGATCCACATGATCATTGGCGGAGTCGACGTCCATCAACGACCCATGATCAAGCATACCAAAGTATCGATCACCAGCGAAAAATGGACTCGGAGATATGTGCCCGAGGACGTCTTACCATTCTGTGACGAGGAAGCAGAAGGCATATCCCAGCCTCACAACGACGCCCTGGTAATCTCTATCCTTTTGAATAAAATTCAAGTTAAACGTGTTTTAGTGGATCCACGTAGCTCAGCAAATATAATCAGATCGAAGGTCGTGGAACAACTCGGCCTACAAGATCAGATCGTACCTGTATCCAGGGTCTTGAATGGCTTCAACATGGCAAGCAAAACAACAAAGGGTGAGATCATCTTGCTAGTAAACGTAGTCGGAACCATACAAGATACAAAGTTCCATGTCATCGAAGGTGATATGAGGTACAACGCACTCCTCAGAAGACCATAGATACACAACATGAGGGCAGTGCCTTCAACTCTTCACCAGATGACGAAGTTCCCGACAGAGGAAGGGATAAAAACGGTCTACGGGGAGCAACATGCAGCAAAGGAGATGTTTGCAATCGAGGAAGTAGTACCGATTCCAGAGCCTCCGACCTCAGAGAAGTTGAGTCCTAAGGATAAGCAGGCCGCCAAATAGCAATTACCGCCTCCAACCTCGATGGAGTCAAGGCAGCAGGTGATCGAAGACGTAGATGAGGATTTCCCTACTCCTCGAACCTTCGCCGTTCCCAAAGAATCTGATGCAACAAAATCAACTATCGAGGAATTGGAGCAGGTCATTTTGATCGAGTACATGCTCAAGAAAAAGGTATTCCTGGGAACGGGACTAACCCCCGAACTCAGAAAATAACTCATTCAATTTCCTATTGATAATATGGATTGCTTTTCTTGGTCCCACTTAGATATGACAGGGATCCAGCCAGAAATCACCACACATCGGTTGAGCACCGATCCTAGGTTCAAACTGGTAAAGCAAAAAAGGAGGCCTCAGTCCGAGGTAAAGCATGCCTTCATAAAAGACGAGGTAACCAGACTCCTTAAAATAGGATCCATTCGAGAGGTAAAGTATCCCGAATGGTTAGCAAATGTAGTTGTAGTTCCTAAAAAAGGAAATAAGCTTAGAATGTGTGTGGATTATAAGGACATGAACAAAGCATGTCTGAAGATTCTTTCCCATTGCCAAACATCGACTGAATGATCGATGCCACGGCTAGTCACGAGATCCTAACTTTTCTCGATGCCTACTCCAGGTATAATCAAATTCAGATGAACCCGGATGACCAGAAAATGACTTCATTTATAACTAATTTTGGAACTTATTTTTACAATGTAATGCCCTTCAGACTAAAAAATGCAGGAGCTACATACCAATGCCTAGTTAACAAAATGTTCAAAGAACAAATAGGTAAAACAATGAAAGTCTATATTGATGACATGTTGGTTAAATCCCTGCGCACAGAGGACCATTTAGTACATTTGCAGGAAACGTCTACAATTTTGAGGAAATACAACATGAAGCTTAACACGGAGAAATGTGCCTTGGGAGTTAGCTCGGGGAAGTTCCTCGGCTTCGTGGTATCAAATCGGGGTATCGAAATCAATCCCGATAAAATCAAGGCTACCGAGGATATCACGATCGTGGATAGTGTGAAGGTCGTGCAAAGGCTAACAGGGCGAATAGCTACCTTGGGTCGACTCATCTCGAGATCGTCGGATCGGAGTCACCAGTTCTTTTCCTTGCTCAAAAAGAAAAAGGATTTCGCATGGACCCCGGAATGTCAACAAGCCTTGGAAGAATTAAAGCGATATCTGTCGAGCCCGCCTTTGTTTCACACCCCGAAGGAAGATGAAAGGCTTTATCTATACTTGGCAGCATCCGAGATAGTGGTAAGTGGGTACTAGTTTGAGAAGTGCAAGATATGCAGTTTCCTATTTATTACGTGAGCCGAACTCTAGGAGATGCTGAAACTAGATACCCTCACTTAGAAAAATTAGCACTTGCATTGATAAGCGCATCTCGAAAGTTAAAGCCATATTTTCAAAGTCGTCCTATACGTGTATTAACCACTTACCCTCTTTGAAACGTTTTGCACAAGCCCGAGCTATCGGGTCAATTGGCCAAATGGGCCGTCGAACTTAGCGGGTGTGATATCGAATATCAACCCCGAACGACCATCAAGTCTCAAATCCTAGCTGACTTCGTGGCCGATTTTACGTCAACCCTCGTGCCCGAAGTAGAGAAAGAACTCCTGCTGAACTCGGGCACAACATCGGGGGTGTGGACCCTTTTTACGGACGGTGCCTCAAATGTGAAGGGGTCCGGGCTCAGCATTGTCTTGAAACCACCCACAGGTGATACTATTAGGCAATTTATCACAACTCCAAGATTAACTAACAATGAGGCCGCGTATGAGGCCATGATTGCAGGTGTTGAGCTAGCTAAAAGCTTGGGAGCAGAAGTCTTCGAGGCCAAGTGCGACTCTCTATTAGTTGTAAACCAAGTAAACAAAAGCTTCGAGGTTCGGGAAGACAGAATACAACGGTACTTGGATAAGCTATAGGTAACTCTACATCGCTTCTAGGAATGGACTCTGGACCATGTGCCTCGAGACCAAAATAGCAAAGCCGACACACATGCTAATCTGGGATCCTCGATTGAAGAAGATGACATCGTCCCGGGAGCTGTTGTCCAATTATCAAGGTCTGTGGTTGAAGAGGGTCATGCCGAGATAAATTCAACAAGCCTAACATAGGATTAGAGGAATAAATATATTGACTATTTGAAGAATGGAAAACTCCCATCGGACCACAAAGAATCGAGGGCCTTACGAGCCAAAGCTACTAGGTTTGCATTGGACAAAGATGGAACACCGTATAGGAGAACGTTCGATGGACCGTTGGTAGTATGTTTGAGGCTAGGAGACACCGATTACATCCTTCGAGAAATCCATGAAGGCACTTGTGGGAATCACTCTGGCACCGAGTCTTTGATTCGCAAAATTATCAAAGCAGGTTACTACTGGGATAGCATGGAAAAGGATACCAAGGAATTTGTCAGAAAATGTGATAAGTGTCAACGATTCGCACCAATGATCCATCAGTCTGGGGAACAACTTCATTCGGTCCTATCCCAATGGCCTTTCATGAAATGGGAAATAGATACAGTCGGCCCTCCACCAACGGCCCCAGGTAAAGCTAACTTTATCTTCTTTATGACTGATTATTTCTCTAAGTGGGTGAAAGCGAAGGCCTTCGAGAAGGTCCGAGAAAAAGAAGTCATTGACTTTATCTGGGACCACATCATATGTCGATTCGGGGTACCTGCCGAGATTATGTGTGACAACGGAAAGCAATTCATCGGTAGCAAGGTAACGGAGTTCCTCAAAGCGCATAAAATAAAGGGGATTTTATCGACACCGTACCACCCAACCGAAAACGGACATGCCGAGTCAACAAATAAATCTATCATTCAGAACTTGAAGAAAAGACTGGAGGGAAGGGGAAATGGAGAGAAGTTTTACCGGGGTCCTTTGGGCATATCGGACCACATCAAAGTCCATTACGGGGGCCACCCCGTTCTCACTAGTATATGGCTCCAAGGCCCTCATCCCCGTCGAAGTTGGAGAGCCCAGCGCCAGGTTTCAACATTCATTGGAGGAGTCAAATTGCGAGGCCATGAATGCCAACCTCGAGTTATTAGATGAAAAGTGAGAAGCAGAACTCGTTCGGATGGCCGCACAGAAGCAAAGGATCGAAAGGTACTACAACAGAATAACCAACCTTCGACATTTTGGAATCGGGGACCTAGTCCTACGGAAAGTCACCCTCAACACTCGGGACCCAAATGAAGGGAAACTTGGCCCGAACTGGGAAGGACCGTACCGAGTCCTCGAAGTGTCATTAAGGGATCTTACGAACTCAGCACAATGGAAGGTCAGCAACTGCCAAACAATTGGAACATATCATTGCTCAAACAGTACTACTGCTAAGGTACGACTTTATCCTTTTCGTCCATTTGAATGCAGAACTAACTCATTACAGGCTTTCGATCGAGGGCGTACGATCTCGAAGGCATCGTATTTATACACGAAGACCTTAGGTTTTAAAGCATGCGTTGCATCTTTTTCCCTTAGATTGGATTTTGTCCCAAATGGGATTTACCGGCAAGGTTTTTAACGAGGCAACAACTATGTGCTACCTAAGAAGAACTCAATAGTATTCAAGGTTCCTTTTCAATCAACCTCGAATACTTGCGGGCATCACCCGCGGAGATTATATTTTCAAGGAAAATACTTCACGCTTAAGAGGGCTTCGATAGGAAAACTTTGTAATGGGCTAAACGGTCAGATGAACCGTGTCCATATAGAATAGTCAAGCGCCGACGGCAAAGCACGCACACATGTATCAATTATATGAAGAAGCATTTTGTTAATATCAAAAACACTTTGTTTACTATTACACAAACTCTACACTTATAATCCTATGGGAAATGGCTCAAGAGATAAAGCATAAAAGCATCCCCGAATACTCGAGGACTGTCATCGGCAGTCGGCACATCCGAGTCATCGAAAGCTCGGACTTATAAGACCTTAAAGGGGCACCTCCTTGAAATAAAGGCCAAGGCCAATATACACGGGGACTAACTTCTCCAGCAAGTTCATAAAGTTATCGGGAAACAAGTCCAAGCGACATACCCGAAGGCTACGACCATACTATAGACTGCGGTCATATAAAAGGCTACGGCCAAATAATGCGGCTATGAGATGTTCGACTTCCGCTATAAATATAAGGCCTTCAAACACTTTGTAAAAAACGATTAAATCAGGCTACCCTCGGCAAAAAAAAAAATATAAGGGGCTTCAATAAATTCAGCCACTGAATAATCTAAGGGCTTCGATAAATTCAGCCATCGAAAAATCTAAGGGCCTCGATAAATTCAGCCCTCGAATAAACCAAGTGCTTCGATGACATCGGCCTTCGGAAATACCTCAAGAGGTATTCGATTATATTTACACAAACAAATTACTATTAAGGTTCTAAAATGTCGAACTTTCGAAAAAACGTACGGGTGCAAAAAACACATTCTAAGGCATAATTAAATTCTCGCTAAGTCTTTTAAGCCGAAATGAGGGAAAATTATATAGCCATTCTAAGAGGTTGAATCGGCCGATATATAAGAGCCCAAGGGCCAACTTAAAGAGCCTAAGGGCCGATATATAAAAGCCTAAGGACCAACTTCAAAAGGCTTAAGGGCGAGAAACGTATTATAGGAGACTCCACTCTCATTCAACTCGGACTCAAGAGTCCCATTATTCCAAGCTCACACCAAATTGATTTTTACATTGATCAATAAAAACCTAAGGGTTTATTTTGTTTTGAATCCGAATCAAGACTCGGACAGATTGTTTGAATTATCAAAGTCTTCCACAAATGAGAACAAAATAAAATTCAACACAAGTTAAGGATAGAGCTAAAAGATACTTTATATTCATGAAGGGTATTTTACAGAACATATTTACAACACCCTAGAAGGTCCCTCGCACAAAAAAGAAAATGAAAATCTAATCTATTTTCGGGGTCATATCCTCGGAAGCGTCATCTTCAGAAACTGCACCTTCAGCAGCTCTATCTTCTGGAGCCTCCTCTCCCTCAGGAACATCCTCTTCACTTTCCCCGTCCCCGGAGCCATTCACTACGTCCTCATCATCGGAGGAGACAAGAAACCTGGAATCAGTTTCCTACGCCTTTTCCTCGACTATCTCCTCAGCAAGATCGAATCCCCGGGCATGATTCTCTTCGAGAGTCTCCCTCCGGGCTCGGCACCTAGACAAATCATTGCTCGGATTTCCACGATCGGAGGCCTCCTTCAACTCAGCTTGAACGGCTGCGGCATCCCTTAAGTACATCACAATGGATTTATCAGCCGCAACCCTCGTCTTCTCAGTTTCAGCCTCGGCCTGTACAGTTTCGACCTGAGTTCTAGCGAGCTCAGCCTTCAACTCCTCGATCTTCTTGGCCTGAGCCAGAACTTTTGCTTGAATGCCTCGGAGCTGGGTTTCAGCCGAGGGTAGTTGGGCCGTAACGGCTTCTTTATCGGCAGCAAGTTGATCCATGTTCTTCTTCAACTGATGACAATCAGCTGTAACTTGATCAACCTCGCTCCGGAGCTGCCCAATCATCTCTAGCTTTTGGTGCAGTTGAGATATCAAAGTATAAGCCTCCAAAGTGAAGGCCGTACTTTGTTAAAATCAGAGGTACCTGCTCATCTAGCTCGGACTCGCGTTATTGATCTTTAGACAATGTGTTCCGGAGATCTTTAAGCTCATCTTCCTTTTGGCAATGGAGCCTTAGAGCCTTCTCTTCGCCCGAGACTTTCTTGAGCTCGACCTCATATTGGCTCAGCTCATCTCTGAACTTATGATGGCCTGTACACGGAATGGAGATATATCAGTCAATAGAAAGAAAGAAAAATGAAAATTACAATAATGAAATTAAGTACTTACCCGGGAGAGGAGATGTTCAGCCTTTTCGAAGATGGCGGATGCATCATTAAGGTCATTGGCATCCTAAATCCTAGCATAGCAACCCTGAAAGGGATCCTCCTCGAGGACCTTGCTCGGATCAGGTGTATGCAGAGCGTTGGCTTCCTCGATTGCCCCCTCAGAATAAGTTGTCAAAGAAAGGGAGTGACCTGTTGTCGCGGCCCCAAGCTCTTCATTCGGGGCGTTCTCATTAACTTCGGGGGTCTCAACATTTGTCCCCTCCGGTATAGTTGTCAAAGGCGGAGGGACAGTCTTAGCCTCCGGGGATACGGGAGCCTCGCCTGCATCTTTTTTTTTGAGTTCCCTCGCCGCCAGACGAGGTCTGTAGGACGAAGGGCTTGGCGGCCTCCATGGGTTTCCTGGCTCGAGGCACCAGCACCGACTCATCATCGTCATTTTCTTCGTCATTCGGGGAACAATGGGCTGAATTAGCGCCCGCTTGAGCAAACCTTTTCCGCAACCTCCGAGTAGGGTTTTTCTTATCTTGAAAGTCTTCGGGCTTCGAAACCCTCTTCCTTTTATTGTCCTTCTCCAAATTCGGAATCGAAGGCTTGATCTTCTCCCCGAGCGGGGCCGGCCTCATCTCAGATACATCCCTAAGGCTTGCACAAATAAATATAAGTAAATTAACACCACCGGCATATGAAAAGTATTTGAATCTCGGAAGAACACTTACCGTAGTTCTTGGCCTCCCACTAGCCCTTCGCTAATTCACGCCACTTGCGCTCATCGTAGGAAGAAGTAGCATCTAACTTTCAGACCTAATCCTCGAGGTCCAGCACCGCAAGGGGCGCCCAGGAAGTGGATGCCAAAAGAGAGTGAAGGTATTATGAGATGAAGAAGCAGAACATGAATAGATACCAGGGAAAGGAATTCCACATATGATTAAAATTCCAATTTTTCGGGAACGACATTTTATCCCCACGAATAACATACGAAGTTCTTACTCTGACGAACCGGCTCATCCAACCTCGATCTTTGGTCTCGTTTGTGCTGGCAAAAATGGCTTTCGTTGTTCAACGTTGCAACTTGATGCGCCGTCAAAATAGCTGGGGCCGATAGAATCGAATCAGGTGGCTGAGGGTGAATTTTAACCCCTCGGCCTTTTCAGTAAAGAAGCGCAGCATGATCACGATTCGGCAAAAAGAGGGGTGAATCTGAGCGAGAGTGACTTCGTACATTGTGCAGAAGTCGATCACCACCGATTGAGAGGACCCGATGTGAAGGGATAAGTGTAAACACTTAAAAACCCCTCCACATGGGTAGCAATGCTTTCCTCGGGGCTCGGGATCTGGATCTCGACCTCATCTCCCCAGCTGCAGTCCTTCCTCACATCCTTGATGAGCTTCTTCGATATCAAGCTAATATATCGAGATGCGTGCTCACATCGGCCTTTGACGTCAGGGGGATTTTCAATGCTAAAGTCCTTCTTGATTACACAAGGGCCGGGGGTGATTTCCTCAAGAGTTGGTGGCACCACCGGTTTGGCCGCCGGGGAAGTAGAAGAAGAAGACGCTTTATCCCTTTTTGGGACCGTTTTGGAAGTTTTAGCCATGACTGCAAGCTAAAGAATACGGGTCGCACAGGGATATGGCGTTTCTTACAAGAGCTTGGTATTTTCCGGCACTTAAAGAAGTGGTGGAAATAGGTGATTAGGGAAAGAGATGAAGATAGAGAAGAGGTAAAGAAGGAGTAAAGTTCTTTACTCAGAAGAATCGCCTCATATTTATAGAAGGATAATGACGGTTAGGCGATGCTAGTGGCCGACCAATACTAGCGTGCATTCAATGCTTTTGGGGAAGTGGACCGACGGGACATTTCAGTCACTTCGAGCACCTGCATCACAGAAATGACATCATCGCAAAAGACTTCGGGAAAGCAAGGATAAAAAACATTTCTTATCATCTTATTCTAAGAAACGCGGGGACTATCTGTATACGGTAAGATCGAATGCCTTCGATCCATATACTTGAGAGGCCGTCCGATGTCCGGGTCCGGGTAAGGCTAGGTTCGAGCTCTAGGAACCAGACCCGAGTTCGAAGGCGAAGCATGGTGCATGCCGAGGTCGGGCATGTTCTACCCCAAAATAGTGTCGTTATGGATTTGTACCAGAACGAGCTAGATTCCTGCCACGTCCCCAAAATCATGGCGCAAGTTACGGAGTAGGATCGTACGATTTTATACTAGACGGTTAGACAGCTGTAATAAGAATATTCCCTACTATAAATGGAAATATTCCTAGTTTAGGGTTCCCCCATTATATAAAGGGGACCCCTATCATTTGTAAGACCATCTTTTACTGAGAAAAGAATATACTCTCTACCTTTTTGTCTACTGTTCATCAGAATTGTCCCTTAGCTTGATTATTCTTACTTTGATTTTCTTACTTAATTGTTCTTACTGCCTTTAGCCACCTCGAGGTTACCGTCTCAAGGTCACTGCTGATAACTAACATTGGTTTGATTCACTTCCATCTTTGTTTCTACTTCATATTTCTTGATCATTAATTGGTATTGAATTAAATCACATATCATTAAAATCACAAATCAAGTTTAATTGTTACTCGTATTTTTCGAGGTAAACATAATTGACAACAAAAAAGGATTGGAAATAAAAACTTGTCGTGAAGAAAGAAAATAAATGAAGAAAAAGATAAGGGTCCATGACTAATTAATATGTAATAGGATCAAATTCCCTCGTTTCTAATACTTACCTTTTCCTTTTCTTCATTTCTTTTGTAGATTTCCGTCCTATTTTTATCCACCTATTTCGATCTTAATTTAACCATCCAAAACTCCTGACTCGATCAGAATTATAATCACTCGAATCTTAAGTAATGAACGGGATCCTCGGAAGTTTAATTACAAACCTAAATCTGTCACATAAGTGTGACTGAGAAACATAATAAATTCAACTGGTTAATCTGATAAATATTTTAAACTTTTAGATATGCAATTTGCACATAAGTTATTGTTTGGGAAATTAAAAAGGTCTTGATTTTAGTAAGACAAAATTACGTAATAGTACACTCCAGAAGTTAACCTTGCAACTGGATGACCCAGATTTAAGTTTACAAATATGTAGCCCAATATTATTTGGCTCAGATCCGAAAAAAACCTTTATGCCCTTTTTATTCTGACGCAAATTTTTCATGGGTTTTTATGCTATTTCTTATCCAAGTTTATACATTCATATCCCAGCTATAAGCATACAACAAACAGACCTATAATCTCTTATTTTCCAAGTTCTACATAGATGAATTTGGTCCAAAGTTTATGATTTGACAAAAAACTCAACAAGAAAAGAAAAATGTCACGACCCAATTCCCGCCCGGTCGTGATGGCGCCTCTCGTGAAGACAAGGCCAGCCACCAGAACAATCAACACTGCTTTTGACAATTTCTTAGCATAACAGGTTTAAACCATAGATACTTATTTATCATAAGTACGGAAATAAACGTAACATAACGGGAAAAAACCATCCCAACTCAGCCCGATGATCGGGGTGTCACAAGTCACGAGCTACTACAGAGTTGTTAAAAATACTACAAGTCTGGAAACATAGTCTGAAGATGAATAAAATATGCAGAAGATAAGGATGAACGGGGCTGTGGACGTCGACAGCTACCTCGTCTCTCCTAGTCCGCCTGGTCTGGAAGGAAATCAGCGCTCAGGTACGAACTCAGCTGTGGCTGTCTCTGCACACATGGTGCAGGAAGTAATGTGAGTACTCCGACCCAGTGAGTAACTAAATTAAATAACGACCGAGAACATAAAATCCCACAAGGGCACAAATAATGCTATCTCAAGCAGCAACATCAGATAAACAGTAGAAACCAGTGAAATATAGCAAGAAAAATCTTTTTGAAAACAATCAATAAAATAAGTATGCTCAAGTATGGTCAGCCATTGTTACCTGACCAAACACGTATAACAGTGTCATTGTTACCTGACTGGTCAGTCATTGCTAATACGCGGTAAAATATCATCCGGACTGGACCAAGTCACAGTCCCCAATAGTAAATGACCCCGCGCTCGTCACGGAGCGCGTGTCTCTTCTCAACATAGCACCAAGTTGTGCAAGTCAGGGGTTTTCAAACCCTCAGAACATCATTTAAAATCATTACTCACCTCTAGCCGGCCAAAAGTCTAGCTCGCTATGCCTTTTCCCCTCGAATCGACCTCCTCGCGCGTCGAATCTGATCAAAACCACAAGGAATACATCACAATAGGCAAATGGGTCATAACCCAATCGAAAAGACTCGAAAAATATCAAAAATCACGAAGTTGGCAAAACCCGAGCCCCAGGCCCGCTTCTCGAAAAATTACGAAATTCACATCACCGGATTCCTCGTCTCGCCACGAGTCTATCATATCAAATTCATAAAAATCGGAGTTCAAATTGCTCTTCAAATTCAAATTTTTCATTCCAAAAACCAAGCCCTAGTTCTTCCAATTTTTACCCAAGTTTCTAAGAATTAAAGGTTGATTCTTCAACGAAATGATGTTTCTAAGTCACGAGACTTACCTCCAATCAATTCCCGACAAAATCCTCTTCAAACTCTACCAAAACGCTCTCAAGGTGGTTCAAAAATGGTGGAAAATGGCTAACCTTCGCGGAACAAAATGATTTAAAAGCCCTACTGACCAGCAGTTATTTACTCGATGCGAACGCGGTCAAACCTCCTCGTTCGCGATGAAGAAAATTACTTTGACAAAAAAATTACTCTACGCGAACGCGGTACCCAACCCGCGATCGCGATGCTCCAGGTCTTATAACTTCGCGAACACGTCCTACTCAACGCGAACGCGTTTCACAAACCACTCCTCTTACGCGAACGCGTTTCACAAACCACTCCTCTTACGCGAACGCGGTCAGCCCCTCGCGAACGCATTGAACAACTTAGGCAGGGCCCCTGGCCCCTTCTACGCGAACACGATGACACCCACGAGAATGCGATGCACTGGCAACCCATCTCTCCGCGAACGCGTTCTACCCCTGCGAACGCGATTACCAAATCTGGGCTGCACCTGCTGTGAATTTTCTGCAGCAAAACTTAAGTCCAAACTTCCCGTTTAATCATCCGAAATCACCCCGAGGCCCCCGGGACCTCGACCAAAAACACCAACCTACCCCGAAACATCATACGAACTTGTTCCAATCATCAAAACACATACAACAACACAAAAATCATCAATTCACCACGGATTCAAGCCTAAGTTTTATCAAATTCTTCCGAAACTCACATTCGATCAAAAACCGAACCAAACGACGTCCAAATGACCTGAAATTTTACCCGCACAAACCTAACGAAGCTACTGCAACTCTCGGAATTCCATTCCGACCCCCGAATCAAAATCTCACCTACCAACCGGAATTCGCCAAAATTCAACCTTCGCCAATTCAAGCCTAATTCCACACCAGACCTCGAAATTCAATTCCGATCGCACTCCTAAGTCACAAATTATCCCCCGAAGCTAACCAAATCACCGGAATTCACATTCGAGCCCTCTAACTATATAGTCAACTTCCGGTTGACTATTCCAAAACAAGCTTCCTTCTAAGAGGCTAAGTGCCTCATTTCCAACTAAAACCAATCCCATTCTACCCGATCATCTCAAATACCGATACTGAAACGTAGAGAAACATAATATGGGGGAAACGAGGTAGGAACTCACGTGACGACCGGCCGGGTCGTCACATCCTCCCCAACTAAAACAAACTCTCGTCCTCGAGCGGGTCAAGGAACATACCTGGAGTCTCAAACAAGTGAGGATATCTGCTCCGCATCTCCCGCTCGGTCTCCCAAGTAGCCTCCTCCTCGGGCCGACCTCTCCACTGTACCTTCACTAAAGCTATGTCCTTTGACCTCAACTTTCGAACCTGACGACCCAAAATAGCCACTGGCTCCACATCATATGTCAAATCATCATCCAACTGAACCGTGCTGAAGTCCAATACATGAGATGGGTCCCCAACATACTTCGGAGCATAGATACATGGAATACCGGATGCACACTAGACAAGCTGGGTGGCAAAGCAAGCTCATAAGCCACCTCCCCAATCCTCCTAAGTATCTCAAAAGGGCCAATGAACCACGGAGTCAGCTTCCCTTTCTTCCCAAACTGCATAACGCCCTTCATAGGCGAAACCTTTAACAAGACCTTCTCGCCCACCATATAAGATACATCTCGAACCTTCCGGTCCGCATAACTCTTCTGACGCGACTGAGCTGTACGAAGTCTCTTCTGGATTACCTTCACCTTCTCTAAGGCATCCTACACCAACTCTGTCCCCAATAGCCTAGCCTCGCCGGGCTCAAACCAACAAAACGGAGATCTGCACCGCCTCCCATATAAGGCCTCATACGGTGCCATCTGAATACTGGACTGATAGCTGTTGTTGTAAGCAAACCCTGCAAGTGGCAAGAACTCAGCCCAAGAACCTCCAAAATCAATAGCACAGGCACGCAACATGTCCTCCAATATCTGAATGGTACGCTCGGACTGCCCGTCCGTCTGAGGATGAAATGCGGTACTCAACTCTACCTGTGTACCCAACTCTCGGTGAAAAGTCCTCCAAAACCGGGAAGTAAACTGATTACCCCTATCAGAGATGATAGAAACTGGGACCCCATGCAACCGAACAATCTCCCGGATGAAAATCTCTTCTAACCGCTCCGAAGAATAGGTAGTACACACTGGAATGAAGTGTGCGGACTTGGTCAGCCGATCCAGAATCACCCAAATCGAATCAAACTTCTTCAAGGTACGAGGGAGACCACTCACAAAATCCATAGTAATCCTCTCCCATTTCCACTCCGGAATGTCCATCCGCTGAACTAAACCACCGGGCCTTTGATGCTCATATTTGACCTACTGACAGTTGAGACACCGAGCTACATAACTCACAATATCTTTCTTCATTCTCCTCCACCAGTAGTGCTGCCTCAAATCCTGATACATCTTCGCGGCACCCGGATGAATGGAATACCACGAGATGTGGGCCTCCTCTAATATCAACTCCCGCAGCCCATCCACATTGGGCACACAAATCCGGCCCTGCATCCTAAACACACCAGCATCATCAATAGTCACATCCCTGGCATCATCGTGCTGAACCCTGTCCTTAAGGACAAGCAAATGCGGGTCATCATACTGGCGCTCTCTAATACGGTCATACAAGGAGGATCGAGAAACCATACAAGCCAACACCTGACTAGGCTTCGAAAGATCTAGCCTCACCATCCGATTGGACAAAGCTTGGACATCAACTGCAAAGGGCCTCTCCCCAACTAGAATGTATGCCAAACTACCCATGCTGACCGCCTTCCGGCTCAAAGCATCGGCCACTACATTGGCCTTCCCCGGGTGGTACAAAATGGTAATATCATAATCCTTGAGAAACTCAAGCCACCTCCGCTACCTCAAATTGAGATCCTTCTGTTTGAACAAATGCTGAAGGCTGCGATGATCCGTATACACCTCACAAGATACGCCATATAAGTAGTGCCTCCAAATCTTCAAAGCATGAACTATAGCAACTAACTCCAAATCATGTAAAGGGTAGTTCTTCTCATGGGGCTTCAACTGACGAGAGGCATATGCAATAACTCTACCCTCCTGCATCAACACACATCCGATCCCAACTCTCGAAGCATCACAATACACTGTGTAAGAACCTGAAGCTGATGGCAATACCAACACTGGGGCCGTGGTCAAAGCTGTCTTGAGCTTCTGAAAGCTCTCCTCACACTCATCAGACCACACAAATAGTGCACTCTTCTGAGTCATTTTGGTCAAGGGTGAAGCAATAGATGAAAAACCCTGGACGAACCGGCGATAATAACCTGCCAAACCGAGGAAACTCCGAATCTCCGTGGCTGAGGATGGTCTAGGCTAACTCTGAACCGCCTCTATCTTCTTAGGATCAACCTGAATACCATCATTGGACACCACGTGTCCCAGAAAAGCCACAGAACTAAGACATAACTCACACTTGGAGAACTTTGCATAGAGCTTCTCCTCTCTCAGCCTCTGCAACACCACCCTCAAATGCTGCGCGTGCTCCTCCTGACTACGCGAGTACACCAGGATGTCATTAATAAAGACAATCACAAATGAATCCAGATACGGCCGAAATACACTGTTCATCAAGTGCATGAATGCTGCTGGGGAATTAGTCAACCCAAAGGACATAACTAGAAACTCATAGTGCCCATATCTCGTCCGGAAAGCAGTCTTCATAATGTCTGAATCCCTAATCTTCAGCTGGTGATAGCCTGAACAGAGGTCAATCTTAGAGAATACCTTTGCCCCCTGGAGCTGGTCAAATAAATCATCAATACGGGGCAGGGGATACTTGTTCTTCACTGTCACCTTGTTCAATTGCCTGTAGTCAATGCACATTCTCATTGTGCCATCCTTTTTCTTTACAAACAAGACCGGTGCACCCCACGGTGACACACTCGGACGAATGAACCCCTTATCCAGGAGCTCCTAAAGCTGATCCTTTAGTTCTTTCAACTCTGCTGGTGCCATGCGATATGGAGGAATAGAAATGGGCTGAGTGCCCGGCACCAGATCAATACCAAAATCAATGTCCCTGTCCGGCGGCATGCCCGGCAGGTCTGCTGGAAACACATCAGGGAAGTCCTTCACAACGGGCACAGAATCAAGACTAGGAGTCTCAGCTCCAACATCTCTCACAAAAGCCAAATACGATAGACAACCCCTCCCAACCATCCGCTGGGCCTTTAGGAAAGAGATCACCCTGCTAGGAACATAGTCAGTCATACCACGCCACTCAATCCTCGGAACACTCGGTATAGCCAATGTAACTGTCTTAGCATGACAGTCCAGAATAGTATGGCACGGAGATAGCCAATCCATGCCCAGAATAACGTCGAAATCAACCATGCTTAACAGCAACAAATCAACTCGGGTCTCCAGACCCCCAATAGTCACTAGGTAAGACCGATATACATGATCCACAATAATAGTATCACCCACCGGGGTAGATACGTGCACAGGTAAGGCAAGACACCCACGGGTCGTACCTAGGTGATGAGCAAAATATGAAGACACAGAGGAATAGGTAGAACCTGGATCAAATAAGACAGAGGCATCCCTGTGGTAGACTGAGATAGTACCTGTGATAACAGCATCTGATGCAATAGCGTCTCTCCCGTTTGGGAGAGCATAGAATCGTGCCTGACCACCGCCTGATCGGCCTCCCCCTCTGGGGCGACCCCTAGCTGCCTGACTCTCACCCCTAGCTGGCGGGGCGGGTGCTGAAGAAGATGGGCCAGAAGACGAGGGCTGACCCCTCTGCTGAGACTGACTACCACGACGCCGAGGAAACTGCCTCCACATGTGCCTAACCTCCCCGCACTCATAACAGCTCTCGGGTGCTGGGGAGTGGGACTGAAGGGAACCTCGCGCATCAGAGTGACTGACTGACGCACTCGGTCTGGAGGAACCCTAAACAGATGGAGCTCGTGATGAACCCTGAGCTGGAAGAGCGCCGAGGGATGGCTGACTCTGCTGATAACCCTGATGACCTCGGCCGGAAGATGACCCACGATACTCAGAGCGAGCTGACTGAGGAGGCCTAAATGAACGACCTCTGCTCTACTGGAACTGACCCCTAGACGGAGCACCACTGAAGCTACCAGAACCTCGAGGCCTCTTGGCCTCCCTCTCCTCTCTATCCTGACGGCGAGCCATCTCAATATCACGAGCAATATCAACTGCATCTTCAAAGGAAATACCCAGAACTCTCTCTCGAGTCATCAGAACACGAAGGTGATAGTTAAGTCCATCTGCAAACCTCTTGATCCTCTCTCTGTCGATCGGAACTATCCACGAGGCATGACGGGCCAACTCAGAAAATCTCGCCTTATACTGGGTCACATTCATGTCCCCCTGTCGAAGCCACTCGAACTGCCTACGCAGCTCTTCTCTCTGAGACTGTGGTACCCACTTCTCCAAAAAGACAGTGGAGAACTCCTGCCATGACAAAGGCGCTGCACCTGCCGACCTACGCCGCTCATAGGACTCCCACCATGTGAAGGCAGCCTTAGTGAACTGAAATGCGGTGAATGCTACCCCGTTGGTCTCCAAAATCCCTGTTGTCCGAAGCATACGCTGACACTTGTCCAGAAATCCCTGGGCATCCTCGCCCTGAGCACCACTGAAAAATGGAGGCTGGAGCCTACTGAACCTCTCAAGACGACGCTGCTCATCGTCTGGCTTAACTGGGACTACAAAGTCCTGTACTGGTGCGACTGGTGCAACAGGTGCTGCTGGTGCAACCGGTTGAGCTGGAGCTGCTCCCGGTGTCTGTAAACGCTGCATAACCTGCTCCGGTGTGTGAGCGGCGGGGGTCTGACTGCCTCCCCCGGCCTGAGAGGTAGCCGCTGTAGCAGTGGCTGAAACTACCTGGGCTAGGCCAGTGCAAACTGATAGTATCTGAGCCAAGGTCTCCTAGAGACCCGGAATCACAATGGGCACTACCGGTGCCTGTACAAGTGCTACTGGAATGTCTGCAGCTGGGGCCTGATCCTAAGCCGGAGCAACTGGTGGAGCAACAGGTGCTTCCCTCGCGGCTCTGGCCCTACCACGACCACGACCGCGCCCACGGCCTCTAGTGCCCTCAGTAGGTGGTACCGGTGGGCGTCCGTCTCGTCCTGTAGCGTGGGGCCTCGCCATCTGCGAGAGGATAGAACACAGAAGTTTAGTTCCCGGATCACCAAAATCGCACGACAAGAATTTCAAGAATGTGAAGTTTTCCTAAGGGTTCTGCAGCCTCTCGAGGATAAGTACAGACGTCTCCGTACCGATCCGCGGGACTCTACTAAACCTGCTCATGACTCGTGAGACCTAGTAACCTAGGCTCTGATACCAACTTGTCACGACCCAATTCTCGCCCGGTCGTGATGGCGCCTCTCGTGAAGACAAGACCAGCCACCAGAACAATCAACACTGCTTTTGACAATTTCATAGCATAACAGGTTTAAACCATAGATACTTATTTATCATAAGTACGGAAATAAACGTAAAAGAGCGGGGAAAAACCATCCCAACTCAGCCCGATGATCGGGGTGTCACAAGTCACGAGATACTACAGAGTTGATAAAAATACTACAAGTCTGGAAATATAGTCTGAAGATGAATAAAATATGCAGAAGATAAGGAAGAATGGGGCTGTGGACATCGACAACTACCTCGTCTCTCCTAGTCCGCCTGGTCTGGAAGGAAATCAGCGCTCAGGTACGAACTCAGCTGTGCCTGTCTCTGCACACATGGTGCAGGAAGTAATGTGAGTACTCCGACCCAGTGAGTAATAAAATTAAATAACGACTGAGAACAAAAAATCCCACAAGGGCACAAATAATGCTATCTCAAGCAGCAACATCAGATAAACAGTAGAAACCAGTGAAATATAGCAAGAAAAATCTTTTTGAAAACAATCAATAAAACAAGTATGCTCAAGTATGGTCAGCCATTGTTACTTGACCAAGCACGTATAACAGTGTCATTGTTACCTGACTGGTCAGTCATTGCTAATACGCGGTAAAATATCATACGGACTGGACCAAGTCACAGTCCCCAATAGTAAATGACCCCGCGCTCGTCATGGAGCGCGTGTCTCATCTCAACATAGCACCAAGTTGTGCAAGTCCAGGGTTTTCAAACCCTCAGAACATCATTTAAAATCATTACTCACCTCTAACCGGCAAAAAGTCTAGCTCTCTATGCCTTTTCCCCTCGAATCGACCTCCTCGCGCGTCAAATCTGATCAAAACCACAAGGAATACATCACAATAGGCAAATGGGTCATAACCCAATCGAAAAGACTCGAAAAATATCAAAAATCACGAAGTTGGCAAAACCCGAGCCCCGGGCCCACTTCTCGAAAAATTACGAAATTCACATCACCGGATTCCTCGTCTCGCCACGTGTCTATACATATCAAATTCGTAAAAATCGGAGTTCAAATGCCTCTTCAAATTCCAATTTTTCATTCCAAAAACCAAGCCCTAGTTCTTCCAATTTTTACCCAAGTTTCTAAGAACTAAAGGTTGATTCTTCAATAAAATGATGTTTCTAAGTCACGAGACTTACCTCCAATCAATTCCCGACAAAATCCTCTTCAAACTCTACCAAAACGCTCTCAAGGTGGTTCAAAAATGGTGGAAAATGGCTAACCTTCGCGGAACAAAATGATTTAAAAGCCCTACTGACCAGTAGTTATTTACTCTATGCGAACGCAGTCAAACCTCCGCGTTCGCGATGAAGAAAATTACTTTGACCAAAAATTACTCTACGCGAACGCGGTACCCAACCCGCGATTGCAATGCTCCAGGTCATATAACTTCGCGAACGCGTCCTACTCAACGCGAATGCGTTTCACAAACCACTCCTCTTACACGAACGCGGTCAGCCCCTCGCGAACGCATTGAACAACTTAGGCAGCGCGATGACACCCACGAGAAAGCGATGCACTGGCAACCCATCTCTCCGCGAACGCGTTCTACCCCTGCGAACGCGATGACCAAATCTGGGCTGCACCTGCTGTGAATTTTCTGCAGCAAAACTTAAGTCCAAACTTCCCGTTTAATCATCCGAAATCACCCCGAGGCCCCCGGGAACTCGACCAAAAACACCAACCTACCCCAAAACATCATACGAACTTGTTCCAATCATCAAAACACGTCCAACAACACAAAAATCATCAATTCACCACGGATTCAAGCCTAAGTTTTATCAAATTCTTCCGAAACTCACATTCGATCAAAAACCCAACCAAACGACGTCCAAATGACCTGAAATTTTACCCGCACATCCAAAATCAGCTAACGAAGCTACTGCAACTCTCGGAATTCCATTCCGACCCCCGAATCAAAATCTTACCTACCAACCGGAATTCGCCAAAATTCAACCTTCGCCAATTCATGCCTAGTTCCACACCGGACCTCGAAATTCAATTTCGATCGCACTCCTAAGTCACAAATCATCCCCCGAAGCTAACAAAATCACCGGAATTCACATTCGAGCCCTCTAACTATATAGTCAACTTCCGGTTGACTATTCCAAAACAAGCTTCCTTCTAAGAGGCTAAATGCCTCATTTCCAACTAAAACCAATCCAATTCTACCCGATCACCTCAAATACCGATACTGAAATGTAGAGAAACATAATATGGGGGAAACGAGGCGGGAACTCACGTGACGACCGGCCGGGTCGTCACATCCTCCCCAACTAAAACAAACGCTCGTCCTCGAGCGGGTCAAGGAACATACCTGGAGTCTCAAACAAGTGAGGATATCTGCTCCATAAGCCCTACCCACTATCCTTTCCCCAAAAAAAGGGGTCCAGAATCTCCCGCTCGGTCTCCCAAGTAGCCTCCTCCACGGGCCGAACTCTCCACTGTACCTTCACTGAAGCTATGTCCTTTGACCTCAACTTTCGAACCTGACGACCCAAAATAGCCAGTGGCTCCACATCATATGTCAAATCATCATCCAACTAAACCGTGCTGAAGTCCAATACATGAGATGGGTCCCCAACATACTTCCGGAGCATAGATACATGGAATACCGGATGCACACTAGACAAGCTGGGTGCCAAAGCAAGCTCATAAGCCACCTCCCCAATCCTCCTAAGTATCTCAAAAGGGCCAATGAACCGCGGACTCAGCTTCCCTTTCTTCCCAAACCGCATAACGCCCTTCATAGGCGAAACCTTTAACAAGACCTTCTCGCCCACCATATAAGATACGTCTCGAACCTTCCGGTCCGCATAACTCTTCTGATGCGACTGAGCTGTACGAAGTCTCTTCTGGATCACCTTCACCTTCTCTAAGGCATCCTACACCAACTCTGTCCCCAATAGCCTAGCCTCGCCGGGCTCAAACCAACAAACCGGAGATCTGCACCGCCTCCCATATAAGGCCTCATACGGTGCAATTTGAATACTTGACTGATAGTTGTTGTTGTAAGCAAACCCTGCAAGTGGCAAGAACTCAGCCCAAGAACCTCCAAAATCAATAGCACAGGCACGCAACATGTCCTCCAATATCTGAATGGTACGCTCGGACTGATCGTCTGTCTGAGGATGAAATGCGGTACTCAACGATACCTGTGTACCCAACTCTCACTGAAAAGTCCTCCAAAACTGGGAAGTAAACTGAGTACCCCTATCTGAGATGATAGAAACTGGGACCCCATGCAACCGAACAATCTCCCGGATGAAAATCTCTGCTAATCGCTCCGAAGAATAGGTAGTACACACCGTAATGAAGTGCGCGGACTTGGTCAGCCGATCCAGAATCACCCAAATCGAATCAAACTTCTTCAAGGTACGAGGGAGACCACGGCTAATCAAGTAGCTCGTCAAGTATATAAAATAGCATACTCTATGTGATTCTAGTCTCAGGCTAGATGTAAATTAAATCATTTAAACATGCAAGAATAACTCAAATAGTACAATTAAAGCATAGCGTGAGTATAAGTCACCCGGACATAATCACGAATTCTAGCATACGCATATGGAAAATCATCACCTCATACGTTCGTAGCTACCAAAACATGTAGCACATAAGAAATATAATACCTACGAGGTTAATTCCCTCTCACAAAGTTAGATAGGAGATTTATCTCACTTCAAAATATGATATCTGTCTCCAACGCCTCTCTAACTCCTCAAACCAATGCCAAACGATTCAAAACTAGCCAAATAACATGCAAACCAATCAAAACATACTCAATAACCTATAATTTATCATTTCGAAACTATTCTCAATCCGGCATGAAAAGTCCACTCTAGGCTCGCGGGCCGCTTTCCGAAAATTATCAAAAATAAATATTACCCATAAACTATATATTCTATATCCAGAAAATAATCCAATATCGCCCATGAATTGACCCTCAAATCAAGGATTTACAATTTCTCAAATTTGGGGCTCAAAACCCCAATTTTTACAATTCAAACACGGATAAAAATAATAACCAATGAAAATAATCATGGAAAAATATCAAAATAAATGTTATATAATTACTTCCTTGTTGATATCAGAACGATGCCATGAGAATCTCCTCAAAAGGACCTCTAGAACTTAAGATATGCTCAAAATACTAAAATGCTCGATTTGCTAATTTAAAACACTGCCCAGGTGATTTGTGTACATCATTTTCGCGGGAGACCTTCGCGTTCGCGAAGAAATTTTTTTGCGTTGACCAGTCAACCCAAAATTCCTTCTTCGCATTCGCGGGACCTCCGTCGTGTTCGCAAAGAACAAAAGCTCGCACTAGAAACTAACAATCTTTCCCGACACGAAAATGGATATAACTCTCTCATACGACCTCGGAATTCGATGATTCTTATTGCTATGGTTCCAAAATTATGATACGGATCTAATAATTCAACCTAACCACAAATCAAAGGTCGTTGTCTCAATATGGTACCCTTTATGCCCAAAGAATCGACTTCGAAACATCAAATAAGAGTGCAACACAATCCAAACATATCTGAAACACACCTACCACCCCCAGGGACCGCGTCCAATCACACAAGCCTGTCCCAAAATATAACACGAACCTATTCGAGTCCTCAAACCAAATCAAACAACATCAAAACTATGAATAGCACATCAATTCAAATCTAATGAACTAATGAACTTTTAAACTTCTAAATCTCATTACGAATTATACCAAATCAACCCGGAATGACCTCAAATTTTGCATGCAATCCCAAATGACACAATAGACCTACACCAACTGCTGGAACCACAATCGGGATCCAATATCAATAAGTCAACTCTCGGTCAAACGTATAAGTCCTTCTAAACCTTTAATCTCTTAATTTTTTCCAAAAAACATCAAATCAACCTACGGACCTCCAAATCAAAATTCAGACATACGCCTAAGTCTAAAATGATCATCCTGGCCTAACAGAACCATCAAAACTCCGATCCGAGGTCGTTTTGAACTTAAAGCTTGGTCAAAAGTCAAACGTTGATCAACTATTTCAACTTAAAGCTTCCGAGTTAAGAATTATTCTTCCAAACCAACTTTGATCTCGAAAATCTTATCCGACTACACGTGCAAGTCATAATACGTGAAGTGAAGATACTCAAGGTCTCAAACTGCTGAACGGCATGCTAGAGCTCAAAACGACTAGTCGGGTCATTACATTCTCCCCTACTTAAACATATGTTAGTCCTCGAACGTGCCAAGAATCGTTCCGGAGTTGCCCAAAATCACTGTTTAACACCTCGTGCACCTACTCGTGACACCAAAACCCATATGAGCACATTAGCTCAAGCCAGACTAAGATCCTTCCTACTACCTTAGCCCATAAGCCTTAGAACAAAATTCCAACATCCGGAATTCTCTACCAGGTTAGATTCCAACATACGCACGTCGTATCAATCTTAACACGCTTTGCCAAAACATGATCATGCACCATGCTGAATTCACATAGTGCACCGCATAATTCGTATGCTCATAATAACATACTCCAACTACAATAGTTGCAAATTAACGAACTCCATGGCCGTAATATACCTCATAGCGCATATAAGCCATGTTCCAACTCTTGCAATATTGCAGCGATTAAAGAGATGTGAAGAAACTCATAACCACCTACCAAATTAATAACTCATGGAGTCTCTCTGCTTAGCGGGAACCGTTGCCTAATTTTGAACTGATTAGTAACATTTTACCTCTAATATACATTATATAAATCTGATTGCACTAATTCCAGGCCAAAAACCTCGTCTCACCCAGTACAAGCTGCTCGGGAATATTCCTCCTGAAACACCGTCTAAAATCACATACGACATCATCAATGCGCCAACAAGACACAACTCGAGTATGACCAATAAGGAATAACGAACCCGAATACAAGAATATACGGCCTATGCAACGAACAAAAACAACCAAAGAAATGCTATGAATCTATCTCAGAGATGAGAAACAAAACAGACAAAATAAGTACAAGGAATTGTATTAAACATCTCATTGTTGCGGCGTGCAACGTGATCCACACATGATACCGTTGCGGCGTGAAACCCGATCCAAACATTATACCCGTGGCGGCACGCCACCTGCCCACCCATAACCATCACCAAGGGAGCATTCATCGATCCAAAATGCTCATACCTACCAAACACACGGATATCAACCACAAGCACTCCAAGTGCATAAACATAACATTGGAGAGACGAATAGCACCATGCGCTACAAAGGCCTAAGCACGACTAAGATGCAATAAACAACAAGCATCTCGAGAACCGTCTCGCTCATATAGAACCACAAACTGCACAGGATCACATCACACATGTGAATAATCAAGCCGTCTCACCACCCACATGGCATAATAGAGTAATACATAGAATAGATGACGACATGAATAATATCAATGCTCACAGACTCATCCATAAGCAATGCTATTCCGATTAACCTTATATGATATGGTGTAGAATATAAATTCACATTAGGTCTACAAACGGACCCCAAGCCGATTACGATCATCCTAAAATAGGCCGATAACCTTCCAAAGATCCATAATGACCCTATCCATGACACATACGATCAACTGTCAAATCAAGAACAAACTTCCAGAGTCGGCGACCAAACAAAAATATTCATACTTGATTTCAATCTCTACAACATATATGGCTGATGTATAACACTTGTTGATACCCAATTTTTTCCTATGTATTTTTAATACTCAAATATTCTCAAAATAGCATGTGTATGTATATATAAGCATGCCCAGGAGTTTTGGTATTTTTCCCTAGTTTTTAAAGATTTTTAAGATCAATTTATTGTCTATTTTAGCAGTACAAATCCAGTAATTATTCCCAAAGTATCATTTTTGGTGAATAATTTATTTCCATTCACACATTTACACCAAGATATTATTAAGGTGATTTTTGCATATTTTTACAAATCTGTTTGGTATTTTCTAAGTTAAATTGCATAAATTGCAATTATAGCCTATATTACGATTAACAATATTTTACAATCATAAAATCATTTTCAGTATTTTTAGATTAATATTTATAGATTATTAATTAGTTCAGTGCTTTTAATTTGTTTTAAAATCATTTTAACTATTTAATATAAAATAAAAGGGAGAAATTGGCTATTTAACACATAGCCCTTTATTGTTTCAATTTTAGCCCAATTTAACCCCACCCCTATCAGATTTTAAATTAACCCAATTGACCCAATAACCAATCCAAATCTGCCCAGCCCAATCTCTAAATAACCCGGCCCAGCTCCGAATCAATTTGAGCCGTTGATCAAATAAGATCAACGACCCAGATCTTTTTAAATTAATTAACTTCTAACTCCCCCCCTCCCCCATGACCCCTCAGTCTTCGAGACCGGTCTCTCTCTCTACTTCGTCTCTTCCCCTCCTCCTTCTCTCTAGAACCTTCTGGTTCTTCTTCTCCGATGGCCTTCACCATCTCTCCGGCCACCTCTAGCCTCACCTCTTTCGATCACCAGCCGCCGTGAAACCTTATCTCGCCGATTCCCTCTATCCTTGAGACCCTAGAAGCCTCCACCATACGAGATGGTCACTGAAGCTTCGCCTGGGTCTGTTTCCGGCCTTCCTTCGATGGGTTTTAGTTCGATGGTGCTATAAACACCATTATCGTTGAGTTTCACAGCTAGGTTTCTCTTACTTCTCACTGATTTCTTGTGAAACCCTAATCTCGGCCCAAACCTCTTAATTCTCTATATTTTTTTAACGATTTTAACTCACATCTTTATGTTTTACACTACTCTCTACTCGATCTTTTCGATTGCTCAAGTTTTAATTGTTTTGTCCCCTTTTTTTGAAACTAGAGTTTCTGAACCCCTTTCCGAAATCACTTTATTTTCTGATTTTTAGTACTATATGTTTGTGTTTGTATTATTTGCTTGTTTGTGTGTTCTTCTGGGCTATTCTCTAAGTTCTATGCTTTAATTTTGTTGTTAGGGTTTCCAACCTTCTACTGTTTCTGTGATTTCTTGCTTAGGGTTCTCTGATTTTCGTGCCTTTTGTGTTTAATAGGTCTAATTATTCATTGTTTACCAAATGTTCAGCTGATTCTGTGCATCTCTTCGAATCCATGATTTTGTACATGTTTTCCTTTGGAGTTTTTCACTGATTTTGAATCACTTTATTATTTGTGAGAAGCTTTCCTTACTTAGAACTAATTCATTGTGATTTTTGTCTCATCCGTGATTCTTTGAGTAATTTTCAGAATTAATTTATATTTTTACCATATTTATGCGTATAAACATACTTTCAAATATTCAGTATATATTTTCCTTACTTGAAATATTATGTATTTGGCCTTTATTACATGTTACATGCTTTACTACTCCTATTATGGTAGAGTCAGTAGTCTAAGTGATTCTTTTCCTATCTGATATAGCTTGTACCCATTCGAATCATGACTCCCTAATTAAAAGGAGTTTGGTCCTGTGATTGATTCCAATTGGTACTGTTTCTATAGTTATGTTAAGTTAGTACTTGTTACCTTATTCTCTACTTGTTTTCAAAACTATAAATACTTTAGCACACTGCATATCAGAGACTCATTGTTCTCTCTCACTTTCCTACACATTCTCTCTCGCTTCTCTTATTGAATATTGGCTACCCAGTCGGCTGAAAGCCAAGACTGAGTAACTTGTTACGCTTCTGTTTTATTGCTCTATACATTGCTTCTCTTTTGCGCTGCACGCTACTTTCCATTGCTCTACTTCCCTGCTCACTACTGCTCTATTCTCTCACTCTTGACTGGTATGTCTTCAATTTGATTTACAGCATCCAAAACAACATGTTTTTATTGCACTTTCTCTTATTTCTTTTATGCTTCTACTTATGGTTCTGCTGTTTACATTTGAATTAGCATGCCTCTTTGCTAGTTCATTGATGTGATTACCCTTCCCTTAATTCAGCATGTCTACTGCTTCCCCTACTTGTTTACGACAATTCTTCCTTACTCCCTAACCCCAATACACTATCAGCATGTATTCATGACCCTTATAGCTACTAAGTAATCCTGAACCCCTTCCTGAACATGATGTATGAACCTGTTTGGCATCCCTCAATCTCATGCTGTTAAGCTCCTGGCATCAACATTTTGTGATGAAATGTGCAGTGACTGTTTAAATCCTGAAATGCCTTTGTTGATGTCTGCGTGTGTGCAAATATGCTCTTATATGTGAACTACTTGTCCCCATTTCCCCTTTCCCCTGTTTGTGTTTGTTTCCCTAAACCATGTGTGATATTCTAGTTCTGAGATTGTCCTACCCACCTTCTTCCAAAATTGTTACACTCTTCTATTGTTTTCTTTCAAAAACTGATTCTAGATGGATCATTTTCAAACTATTTTTCTCAACTCAATTCCTTTAAAACTATATCAAGCACTCTCACTACTCTTAGAGATTAGGTTCATTCCCCTTCGTGTAAGCATTGCTTTGGGTACCTCTGAGTACTCACTGAACTTTGATGCACAAGGCTGGTAATTCCACACTGCACTTGTTCAACATTTTGTTAAGTGTTTGGGTGCTGGTATTGGCCAGCGATCCAATGGGACCCTAGGGAGCTTTGCCGCACCTAGACCATGGCAAAGGCTGTGAAACTCGAAAGGAGTGAGGTTGGAAGATTGGGCCTGATTGAAGGCTCCCTATAGAATAACTTCTTATTTTTATTCTTTATCACTTTAATTCGGCTATCATTGGTTTGTAATAATTTGTAAACGAATGATTGGTGTTATAGTGAAATGGGGGTTATGCATGCTTAGTTTAAGTGATGGGTAGAAAACATGCTTATAGGATTTTAATTACTTATCTGCGCAATAGATAACCTGTATATGACATGCATCTCATACACTAGAGATCCTGCTTTAGGTTCTTTACTTTCAGCCTGTTATCATGTTCATCTTGCAACCATGATCAGTTAATAACAAGCAAATAACTGTTATAAGGCTATTGCTGCATCATTAGCATTTAGAAATCATGTTTTAGGAACTCATATGTGCGTTAGACATCCTGTTGTTTAGGATTTTATACTTGTCTGAGTTGCAATTATTAAACGCCTCAGTAGCATGCTTAACCTAATAATACAAGTTTGGCTAACTCTTTGTGTACCTCTTTTGAAACTAAAAAAAATGGATCAAATGTGCATGTTCACCCTTTAGGACAATTAGGCAATACGTACGACGCCTAGGCAAACTTTAGGCCCGATAAGAATTGATTAATCGTGTGTTTTTCCAGTATAAGACTAATCAGCCTCTTTTGATTTTGAACTCTGCAGCTCCCATTCTTACTTTGACTCCCTGAAGTTCACTCTGTTTTTTTTATTAAAACTCCCGCTCTATCTGGAAACAAATCTTGAAATTATGCATCTATTTACACTCACTGATTTTCTGACTCTTGTTCTATTATGTTTTCAAACTACTGGGTTACCTTTTCTGCCCAGAATCGTGCTATTTTGATACCTGTCCTATATTTAGTTAAGCTACTAAGTCTCTACTGTATTTTTCAAAACCTTGCTTTAACGGTTCTTTTACTTACTCAACATGTTGTTCCCTATTCCTTTTCTTTAAAACTCCCATCTTTGAGACCTTAAATGTCTTTGAGACGTGCTAATTACGTGTTCACTTGAGGAGGGATCTGTGAGCCTTTATTTGTCTTTGTATGCTCCCTTATGTGCGGTCCTATTTGTTATGTATGTCGCTTAGCATTTTGTCCTTTAAACCTAAGGGTTCAGCCTAGTCCTTACCTTGTAGAAATAGTGGTCCTAAATACCCTTCGGGACCTATAGGATGGGACGGGTAATAGCACGCAACAAGCATTCGTGACCAACCCACTCGTTTTAAATACCTTAACGGGGTGGGAAGGGTAGAATATGGAGATGATGGCCGATGCGCTAATATCTCATGTAGCCCCTCTTCTGAGGAGTGAATACTGGATATTTCATTGACGTGATCCATATTAATCAAAAGCCTAGGACCCCCTTCCCTTTTCCTTTTTTTTATCTGCTTTCCTTAGAAATTGTTTAAATCTTTCATAAATTTCCACCCTCTTTACTTTCCTCACAGTTTCAACTTATTTGCAATGTTATATGCAAACCTCTTCTATTTGAGCCCTTAATTGCTTACTTGATTATGTGAAGTCACAATTATAACATGGCCGGGAACCACACTAGTGGATCTTGAGGGGTGCCTAACACCTTCCCCTCGAGATAATTTCTAGCCCTTACCCAAACTCTGGTTCTTCAAACTCAAACCCTTTTAGTGTCCTAATGCACTTTAATCATTAGGTAGCAACTCTTCAATTCCATAACCAAATTCCCAAAAGGGAACGAGTTGTCCTCCCTAGTTTCGTAAACCCGATTTCGCCTTAGAAAAAGGGGGCATCGACAATATGGCGACTCTGCTGGGGAATACTCTTTAGGCTTTTACCATTTCATGTTATTTGTGACTTTACTATTTCTTTATTGCCTTTATTTAATGTCTTTATCTCTTTTCTACTACGAAACTGATTTGGCTCTTTGTTTTCTTTTCTTTAAATGCTTTTACCGCTTTCCTTCAATACTGTTGTAATTATGAGCAATTATTGTAATCGTTACTCTATGAACGTGCAAATATGTGACAACCTGTTTCATTCTTGTAATTGCATCTTCAACATCATATTTCACTCGTGCCAAACAAATACCATAGCAACGCTTATAATGATTGGTTGCGCCCTTCCGATATTATCACCCCCTAAATTTGGCAAAGGCGTATTTGCGGTAAAACCAGTCGATCAGCGGTGTAGTCGACGATTCCGCGCCTTTCCCTCTTGAGTTGTTCGCTCAAGGGTACCGGTCTAACACCCCATAGAAACCTTACTCTGTTCAATTGTGCATGCATCACTATCAAACCTAGTTGAGTCAGTTATGCTGTCCGCATAATGACTCTTTACGGTAGCCTTGTCCAAAGTCCACTGGGTTTCCTTGGAACCCAAATGGACATTACCACATCTGTGCATTTATTTGGATAACTAAATGTTGCTTATGCCAATTATTGATATTTAAATAGTCGAGTCCGGCGAGGGTAAGGGTCTAACACTTTGTTTTGCAGAAAATGAGGCACGAAGTCCCCAGATTCGGCATGGTAACGAACAGTCACCCAAGGTTGCTAAGCTGGTGGGAAGACCTTCACTCCAGTGATCAGACTCTTGTCCGCAAATATTTGGGAAATTGGCCTTCTCTTTTGGAAATCCAACCCGACAACAAAATCATAGAGGCTGCAACTTTATTCTGGGAGAGCGACAGATCTGTGTTTCGCTTCGGGGACCTTAAAATAACACCTTTGCTCGAGGAAATAGGAGGTTTAGCCGGTATTCCTTGGGAGACTCCGGGTTTGCTTATGCCAGAAAATCGCAAGGGTAGGGGCTTCCTCAAAATGATGGGACTAAAGAAAAACCCAGACTTGACCTGTTTGAAGGACTCTTACATTCCTTTCAACTATCTGTACGAGAGGTACGGCCATACCAAGTCCTACCGCACTTACCCGGATGAATTCGCCCTAACATCATTGGGCCATATCCACAGAAGAGTCTTTGTCTTTATGTTCTGCTTTCTGGGGATGATAGTATTTCCTATGAAGAAGGCTAGGAACCACACCAGACTAGCCATGGTCACCAAGACTCTAATGGAAGGGATTGGCGGGAAACCTTTCAGCATAGTACCAATGATTGTCGCAGAGATATACCGAGCCTTGGAACACTGTCAACGAGGGGCCAATAACTTTGAGGGTTGTAACTTATTACTTCAACTCTGGCTCATGGAACACCTCCAGAGGGGTGAATATCGGCAAGAGATTCTACGCAGAGACTGGGATGATAATATTGCCTTCCATCAGCCAGGGCGAATGAACTATATGCCTAGCATGTTTGCCAAACCAGAAGACGCTAAAGGGTGGGTAGAATTGTTTGATAATCTGAAAGAGGACCAGGTGCAATGGATGTTCGAATTGTTCCCTACTGAGGATTTCATCGTCCGATCTCGGGACGCACCGTTTCTTATACTCATCAGTCTGAGAGGAACTTATCCTTATGTTCCCCTCACAGTCATGAGGCAGGCAGGAAGAAAGCAGGTAATACCAAGGGTCGACAAAATGAGTCATTTCGGGGCCGACTTTCAAGATGACGATAATCCATACAAGTGCCAAGGTCAGCATATATGGCACTACAAAATCATCCTGGGAAAGGATTCCATAGAACCAGATAGGTACAATGCTGGTCATGCTCCATACTATCCAAGTTGGTTGGAGGACGATCATAGTGGGTTAGGCATACTATCCAAGTTGGTTGGAGGACGATCATAGTGGGTTAGGACAATCCGGGTCTGTTCGAGGTCACAGGGTCATCGACGAAAAGGCTAAGGTGCAAGTTAAGTACAACCAATTGCGCAAGAGGATCCGGGAGTGCGAGGGTGAGTACCGGGAAATTCATGAAGCCCATCAAAAGCTGATTGAAGAATGGAAAGATATGGCTGTTAGCACCAACAAGCGACTAGGGTATTTGGAGCGGGGTTTAGTAGATTTGGAAAGGAAGTTCATCCAGAGGATTGAAAACTGCCAGAATGCTGAAGGAAACGAATGAGGATACTTGGCTAGAGCCTATTTGCTGCTGGGACTGCGTGAGCTGGCGAAGCTGTTCGATGGAGCTAAAGATGCCGAGTCTGGGGAAGGTCCTTCCGGGACCAAGTAGTTAGGATCTTTTCTTTTGCTTTAAATGTAATAAGGCCAATGGCCACTAGTGATATTTTATTTCCTGCAATTTTTAGTGTCGTTTTGGGATTCGTCTTATTTTGTCAACAAAAAGAGGCATTTGGCATTAAAAGTTCTCCAAATTAACTTGTCGCTAGGCCTACCTCGGGCACAACGAGGTACCCAAATTAGGACACGATTTATATTCTTGCACTATGTGTTTAAATATTGCAATGTTTTCTTCTCATAGTCCTCACTAACTTGTTACCTTTTTGTTTTTACTTCTATTTTATTCCCCTCCCCAAAGGTTTGTTCGTACACTCTGGCATCATCTTCTTACTCCACAAGATCCAAGGGCCCTCCACCTCCTCCTTCTCCGAGTCCTATCAGAAACAAGAACAAGGGGAAAATGGAAGATTTGAGCAACAGAAAGGAGAACTCAATTGAAAGGGTAGAGGTTCCTCAGGGTATTCAGGTTTCCAAGGAAAGTGCCTCCCAGCTCGAACAGAAGTTATTGAAATTTAAGGAAGAACTGGACCAAGTTCGGAATTTGGCAAGCTTGTCATTTTCCCTCACCACCCTAGATGTCAACTTCCCCAACACTCAAAATCCCGCACCTCCACAAAATATCCCGAAACCACAAAAACAACCCACTCATGCTCAACACTGCAACACATGCCAAGCTTCAAACAACACCCCATTGCTCATCCCTGAACTGCTAAACGCCACAAATGATCATTTCCACAACACCCCCATCTATGTGGAAACCATACCACAATATACTCAACCCATTTCAAGAACACCGGAGTCTGATGACAAAGACTCTCTTATCATGAATCTGGCCGCGGAACTCAAGAAGCTGACTAGCCGAGTCCAGGGTATTGAAGGAAACAAAGGTATCGAGGGGCTACAGGGGATCCCAGGGTCCATTTGAGGACATACTGCGAAAAGCTGGTCGGAGTCGGAAGAGATGAAAAGATTCGCATGAAGCTCTTCATGAGAAGTTTGAAAGGGGATGCTCTATCTTGGTACATTAGCCAAGACCCCAAGAAGTGGACGAATTGGGTAGATATGGCGTCCGATTTAATGGACAGGTTCAGATTCAATACGGAAAATGCGCCAGACGTATTCTACATCCAGAAATTAAAGAAGAAACCCACAGAGACTTTCCGCGAGTATGCTACTCGTTGGAGATCAGAAGTTGCTAAGGCCAGGCCGGCATAGACCTCCCAAACAATACACCGCCATCGCCGAACCAATCGACCAGCTGTATGAAAGGCTCAAAGCTGCTGGTTACGTCACCCCTATCCCTACCATAACTCCAGAAACTCCTTCCCAATGGGTCAACCCGAACAAAACCTGTGCATACCATTCCGGCATGAAGGGGCATACCATTGATGAATGCCGCTCTCCGAAGGATAAAATCCAAGCTTTAACTGACAACAAGATTATTGTGGCGAAGGAACCTGCTCCTAATGTTCGCAACAACCCCTTGCTCGACCACAAGGGCGGAGGCGTTCACATGATAGAGATAGAAGATGATTGGAACCCCAGAGGATCGATCGAATTGATTGCTGAAGATGACGAGCCAAAGAAACCAACTGTCACACATAATCGAATTGTAGTCCAGATCCAGCCTTCTAGAGACACTAAAGTGAATATGTCCATACCACTTGAGTTCGAGGCACTTTCTTCTACAAAGGCGCCAGGACCGATTGAGGTCGAGGTTGGTTCGCCAAAGGCACCTGTACTATTTGAAGTTGCTGTGTTACCACCCAAAGCAAGGGTACCCATTCTCGTGGCTATGTGAACCGTTGCACCATTCCATACGAAGGCCATTCCTTGGGACTACACCGCCGAGGCGAGAAGGAAAGGGAAAACCAAATGTGGAGAAGCAGTTGCAGCGCAAGGGATGACCAGAACCGCAGGGTTTATACCCCGGAACATTTAGCTGGATCAAGTAAGCAGGCCCTTGGACGGCCTATTAAAACTGGACCCGATGATCTCTGGAGGAAGATACAAGTAAAGGAGTACTCAATCATTGATCAACTGAATAAAACACCGGCACAAATCTCCATCCTAGCTCTGCTGCAAAGCTACGATGCACATAAAAATGCCTTGATGAAGATACTGAGTGAGGCATATGCACCCAGCAAGATAACTGGAGGAGAAATGGCGAACATGGTAGGGCAAGTGTTGGAGAGTCACAAAATCGCTTTCCACGAAGATGAGCTGCCACCAGAAGGGCTGAGCCACAACAAGGCGTTGCACATCACCGTGCAATGCGAGGATTATTTCATCACCAGAATTCTGGTTGACGGAGGGTCCAGCCTCAATATTTGTCCATTGGTGACTCTCAAAACATTGGGGAAAAGCCTGAATAAGATCAAGGATGGAGCCATCAATGTCAAAGCTTTCGATGGTTCCCAAAGGACCACTATTGGGGAAATCAGTTTACGTCTACAAATGGGACCGACCTGGTTCGACGTTAACTTTCTAGTAATAGACGTCCCAGCATCTTACAACTTGCTATTGGGACGGCCTTGGATGCATGCCGCTGGAGCTGTAGCATCAACCCTACACCAGGCAGTAAAGTTTGAGTGGAATCACCAAGAGGTGATTATTCACGGCGACGGTACCAATCCCATATACAGTCGCCAAACCATCCCGGCAATAGGAGGAAGAAGGAAGATAGGCTGAGAAACTTACCATCACATTGAGCGAGTCAACGTCGTGGACAAGGATAAATGGTGGGATAACAAGATTGAGAGTATACTGAATTGGTGTGGATACGATGGCGCATGGCGCAGGGAGCTCTGCCGCACCTAGACCATGTCAAAGGCTGTGAAACTCGAAAGGTGTGAGGTTGGAAAATTCGAGCCTTCAACTCACGGCCCAGAAACCCAGTGGACTTTGGACAAGGCTACCTCAAAGAGTTATTATGTGGACAGCATAACTGACTCGGCTAGGTTTGACAGTGATTCATACACAATTGAACAGAGTAAGGTTTCTATGGGGTGTTAGACCGGTACCCTTGAGCGGACAACTCAAGAGGGAAAGGCGCGGAATCGTCGACTACACCGCTGATCGACTGGTTTTACCGCAAATACGCCTTTGCCAAATTTAGGGGGTGATAATATCGGAAGGGCGCAACCAATCATTATAAGCGTTGCTATGGTATTTGGTTGGCACGAGTGAAATATGATGTTGAAGATGCAATTACAAGAATGAAACAGGTTGTCACATATTTGCACGTTCATAAAGTAACGATTACAATAATTGCTCATAATTACAACAGTATTGAAGGAAAGCCGTAAAAGCATTTAAAGAAAAGAAAACAAAGAGCCAAGTCAGTTTCATAGTAGAAAAGAGATAAAGACATTAAATAAAGGCAATAAAGAAATAGTAAAGTCACAAATAACATGAAATGGTAAAAGCCTAAAGAGTATTCCCCAGCAGAGTCGCCATGTTGTCGATGCCCCCTTTTTCTAAGGCGAAATAGGGTTTACGACACTTGGGAGGACAACTCGTTCCCTTTTGGGAATTGGGTTTTGGAATTGAAGAGTCGCCACCTAATGATTAAAGTGCATTAGGACACTAAAAGGGTTTGAGTTTGAAGAACCAGAGTTTGGGTAAGGGCTAGAAATTATCTCGAAGGGATGGTGTTAGGCACCCCTCAAGATCCACTAGTGTGGTTCCCGGCCATGTTATAATTGTGACTTCACATAATCAAGTAAGCAATTAAGGGCTCAAATAGAAGAGGTTTGCATATAACATTGCAAATAAGTTGAAACTGTAAGGAAAGTAAAGAGGGTGGAAATTTATGAAATATTTAAACAATTTCTAAAGAAAGCAGATAAAAAAAAGGAAAAGGGAAGGGGGTCCTAGGTTTTTGATTAATATGGATCACGTTAATGCAATATCCAGTAATCACTCCTCAGAAGAGGGGCTACATGAGATATTAGCGCATCGGCCATCATCTCCATATTCTACCCTTCCCACCCCGTTAAGGTATTTAAAACAAGTGTGTTGGTCACGAATGCTTGTTGCGTGCTATTACCCGTCCCGTCCAATAGGTCCCGGAGGGTATTTAGGACCACTATTTCTACAAGGTAAGGACTAGGCTGAACCCTTAGGTTTAAAGGACAAAATGCTAAGCGACATACATAACAAATAGGACCGCACATAAGGGAGCATACAAAGACAAATAAAGGCTCACAGATCCCTCCACAAGTGAACGCGTAATTAGCACGTCTCAAACATATTTAAGGTCTTAAAGATGTGAGTTTTAAAGAAAAGGAGTAGGGAACAACATGTTGAGTAAATAAAAGAACCGTTAAAGCAAGGTTTTGAAAAATACAGTAGACACTTAGTAGCTTAACTAGATATAGGACAGGTATCAAAATGGCACGATTCTGGGCAGAAAAGGTAACCCAGTAGTTTGAAAACATAATAGAACAAGAGTCAGAAAATCAGTGAGTGTAAATAGATGTACAATTTCAAGATTTGTTTACAGATAGACCGGGAGTTTTAATAAAAAAACAGAGTGAACTTTAGGGAGTCAAAGCAAGAATGGGAGCGGCAGAGTTCAAAATCAAAAGAGGCTGATTAGTCTTAAATTGGAAAAACACACGATTAATCAATTCTTATCGGGCCTAACGTTTGCCTAGGCGTCGTACGTATTGCCTAAGTGTCTTAAAGGGTGAACATGCACGTTTGATCCATTTTTTTTAGTTTCAAAAGAGGTACACAAAGAGTTAGACAGACTTGTATTATTAGGCTAAGCATGCTACTGAGGCGTTTAATAATTGCAACTCAGACAAGTATAAAACCCCAAACAACAGGATGTCTAATGCACATAGGAGTTCCTAAAACGTGATTTCTAAATGCTAATGATGCAGCAATAGCTTTATAACAGTTATTTGCTTGTTATTAACTGATCATGGTTGCAAGATGAACATGATAACAGGTTGAAAGTAAAGAACCTAAAGCAGGATCTCTAGTGTATGAGATGCATGTCATATACAGGTTATTTATTGCGGAAATAAGTAAATAAAATCCTATAAGCATGTTTTCTACCCATTACTTAAACTAAGCATGCATAACCCCCATTTCACTATTACACCAATCATTCGTTTACAAATTATTACAAACCAATGGTAGCCGAATTAAAGTGATAAAGAATAAAAATAAGAAGTTATTCTATAGGGAGCCTTCAATCAGGCCCAATTTTCCAACCTCACTCCTTTCGAGTTTCACAGCCTTTGACATGGTCTAGGTGCGGCAGAGCTCCCTAGGGTCCCATTCAAAATGGCACGATTCTGGGCAGAAAAGGTAACCCAGCAGAGTCGCCATGTTGTCGATACCCCATAGAAACCTTACTCTGTTCAATTGTGTATGAATCACTGTCAAACCTAGCCGAGTCAGTTATGCTGTCCGCATAATAACTCTTTGAGGTAGCCTTGTCCAAAGTCCACTGGGTTTCCTTGGAACCCAAATGGACATTACCACGTCTGTGCATTTATTTGGATAACTAAATGCTTCTTATGCCAATTATTGATATTTAAATAGTCGAGTCCGGCGGGGGTAAGGTTCTAACACTTTGTTTTGCAGAAAATGAGGCACGAAGTCCCCAGATTCGGCATGGTAACCAACATTCACCCAAGGTTGATAAGCTAGTGGAAAGACCTTCACTCCAGTGATCAGACTCTTGTCCGCAAATATTTGGGAAATTTGCCTTCTCTTTTGGAAATCCAACCCGACAACAAAATCATAGAGGCTGCAACTTTATTCTGGGAGAGCGACAGACTGTGTTTCGCTTCGGGGACCTTAAAATGACACCTTTGCTCGAGGATATAGAAGGTTTAGCTCGTATTCCTTGGGAGACTCCGGGTTTGCTTATGCCAGAAAATCGCAAGGGTAGGGGCTTCCTCAAAATGATGGGACTAAAGAAAAACCCAGACTTGACCTGTTTGAAGGACTCATACGTTCCTTTCAACTATCTGTACGAGAGGTACGGCCATACCAAGTCCTTCCGCACTTACCCGGATGAATTCGCCCTCACATCATTGGGGCATATCCACAGAAGAGACTTCGTCTTTATGTTCTGCTTTCTGGGGATGATAGTATTTCCTATGAAGAAGGCTAGGATCCACACCAGACTAGCCATGGTCACCAAGACTCTAATTGAAGGGATTGGCGGGCAACCTTTCAGCATAGTACCAATGATTGTCGCAGAGATATACCGAGCCTTGGAACACTGTCAACGAGGGGCCAATCACTTTGAGGGTTGTAACTAATTACTTCAACTCTGGCTCATGGAACACCTCCAGAGGGGTGAATACCGATAAGAGATTCTACGCAGAGACTGGGATTATCATATCGCCTTCCATCAGCCCGGGCAAATGAACTATATGCCTAGCATGTTTGCCCAACCAGAAGACGCTAAAGGGTGGGTAGAATTGTTTGATAATCTGAAAGAGGACTAGGTGCAATGGATGTTCGAATGGTTCCCTACTGAGGAGTTCATCATCTGATCTCGGGACGCACCGTTTCTTATACTCATCGGTCTGAGAGGAACTTATCCTTATGTTCCCCTCCGAGTCATGAGGCAGGCAGGAAGAAAGCAAGTTATACCAAGGGTCGACAAAATGAGTCACTTCAGGGCCGACTTTCAAGATAACGATAGTCCATACAAGTGCAAAGCTCAGCATATATGACACTGCTAAATCATCCTGGGAAAGGATTCCATAGAACCAGACAGGTACCATGCTTGTCATGCTCCATACTATCCAAGTTGGTTGGAGGACAATCATAGTGGGTTAGGACAACCCGGGTCTGTTCGAGGTCACAGGGTCATCGACGAAAAGGATGAGGTGCAAGTTAAGTACAACCAATTGCACAAGAGGATTCGGGAGTGCGAGAGTAAGTACCGGGAAATTCAAGAAGCCCATCAAAAGCCGATTGAAGAATGGAAAGATATGGCTGTCAGCGCCAACAAGCGACTAGGGTATCTGGAGCGGGGTTTAGTAGATTTGGAATGGAAGTTCATCCAGAGGATTGAAAACTGCTAGAATGCTGAAGGAAACGAAGGAGGACACTTGGCTAGAGCCTATTTGCTGCTGGGACTGCGTGAGCTGGCGAAGCTGTTCGATGGAGCTAAAGATGCCGAGTATGGGGAAGGTCCTTCTGGGACCAAGTAGTTAGGATCTTTTCTTTTGCTTTAAATGTAATAAGGCCAATGGCCATTAGTGATATTTTATTTCCTGCAATTTTTAGTGTCGTCTTGGGATTCGTCTTATTTTGTCAATAAAATGAGGCATTTGGCATTAAAAGTTCTCCAAATTAACTTGTCTCTAGGCCTACCTCGCGCACAACGCGGCACCCAAATTAGGACACGATTTATATTCTTGCACTATGTGTTTAAATATTGCAATGTTTTCTTCTCATAGTCCTCACTAACTTGTTACCTTTTTGTTTTTACTTCTGTTTTATTCCCCTCCCCAAAGGTTAGTTCGTACACTCTAGCATCATCTTCTTACTCCA
>NC_031993.1:51387113-51387260 GCF_001879085.1 Nicotiana attenuata
GATACTATGTGTAACCATTTATGATTTCCTTATGTAATTTGAACTACGTCTGACCTGATTCCCGTTTAAGAGGGGATACGTAGGCAACCTTATGGGTTCGGTCACAATTCAATAAAATTTTCTATTTACCCGCAATTGGAAACTGGG